>NW_017190880.1:0-11062 GCF_001704415.2 Capra hircus
GGGAAAGAATTTCCCGGCGTTCCGTCGCATCTCAAGAGGAGGCGCTCTCCACAGGAAAGGCGAGAGGAACTCCAGTGTCGTGCCACCATTCCAGAGTCCCCCAGATGTCTCAGTCCATTCCAGGGAAACATGTTTTCCCTGCACTGCCTCGACTTTCAAGCCGAGGATCGACTCACACCACGGTGGCACGTGGGACAGCCCTGTGGGAAAGCCTCGTGGGAAAGCCTTTTCGGAAAGCCTCGAGGAAGCCACAGATCCCTTGATCCACGCGAAGGGAAGCGTTGAAACTGCTGCTACAGTTCGGGAGGAAAGCACACGTGAATGCCCACACTCGAGACGAGGACTGACTCCCCTGGGGAGACTCCAGAAGTCCCCCAAGATCCATGTCAGCCCTGGACAGGAATCCTAAAGTTCCGGCACCGACTCCACAAGGTCTTAAGCCTGGCATCGACGGGAGAGGAATCCCGAGAGGCCCCGAGCAACTCGCATGGGGACTGGCCTTTCCTGAGGCCACCAGAGCGGGTCCCTGAGGTCCCCATCATAAGTCGAGAGCACCTGCCGCAATTCGAGAAAATCCAGGAGGTTCTCCCCTCCAGGCGAGATGAGGCCCTTTTCCGCTCATGCGTCTCGAGGCAAATCACACCTAAAACTCTGGAACTTCCAAAGGGTCCTTCACACCCTTGCTGCAACTCAAGAAGTTCCCTGACATACCGTCTCCACTCGAGAGGAAGCACGAGAATCCCTCCCACATCCAGAGGAGCCCCGTTTCCGCCTCATACCTCGAGGTCAGGTATCCTTTCCCTGCATGTTCGGGAAAGAATTCCCGGTGTTCCGTCGCATCTCATGAGGATGTGCTCTCCACAGGAAAGGCGGAGGAACTCCAGGGTCGTGCCACCATTCCAAGAGTCCCCCAGATATCTCAGTCTGCCGGGGTCCAGCCCCGCTGGATCCAGGGAATTCGACGGATGGACGGCGTTGTCGTGGAAAGTCTTTTTTATTTATTAATGTAAGATTAGATTAAGAAATTATAGTGTAGTAAGAAGATTAACTGGAGGAAAAGGCTGAATAGCTTGGTTTACGTGGAAGACCAATAAAATTCCAGACAAGGAATTTTCACCATCTACGTTGGGCCACCAGCCCCTGCTTGAATATCTAAGGGTGCCTCGCCTTAAGCTCCCTTTCGTGCAGGTCTTAACAGCCAGGCAAGTAAGTAGACCTGGCGAGCCTCCGCGCCCCTGGTGGAGATTCAGCCTGAAGTTAAAGTAAAAAGCAGAGAGAAGGAAAGGGGAGAGAGAAGAAGAGAGAAAAAAGACACGGGGGGAGCCTGAGTCCAAGAAACCAGGCCGAGAGACTAGTTCGAGAAACTGGTCCGAGAAACTGGCCCCATCCTTTATTGTTCATAAAGCCTTTTATACTTTTGATAAAACATGGAGTTCAATGGGTAACACAAAATTATGTAGCGTTCGCACCCCAGACTCTTTCTGTACATCATTTTGTATACAAAAGGTCTCTGGTGATTTACATTATCTTCTGGCCAAGAGGTTTGTTAAACACTTTTGCCTCTCTTCCTTAATGAATGTTAATTTTGTTTCCTCAGAAGTGTTTTTCTTTAATCTGCATTTCCTTAAAGCATTAAAGTTACATCTCTATAGAACAAAGGTGCAGTGGGTTATAACAAAGAAGGTACTTAACTCAAAGATCTAATGTTGCTAATACCAGGTCTACTACTTGTTTTTTAATATACCAACTCTATCTAAAAATAAAGGATATGAAAATTTAGCAGCAAGCATTGACCCAAAAAATGAAACTTTTAATCAGTCCTATTATAAAGATTTTGACTCCTCGGATGCCCCTACATTCCTAGGATGTTTTAAGCTTCCTGTGCCTCCTGGGGAAAGGAGGCCTCAAACAATCACATGCCCAGCTGTACGAGTCCTGCAGGCAGGTTAGAAAGCATTCAGAAGGTTTTTGGATTGAAACACTCTTTCAAATGCAGAAGACTAAAGCCCTGAATTGACTTTTTCCAGAAAATGTCAGAAGAGTGGAAAAGCAGAGCAAAAAAGCCAGCAGATTTTTGTTGGGGTACGTGCGTAGGAACTTCCAGAGGGGTCCCTGAAGTCTGAACACACCATGCCTATGTCAGCTTTCTTCCTCATGACGTTATCACGGCGGCGAGTCCTCATACTGGCTCCCAGCATCAGTCCAATTCAGAGGAACCTGCTTTCCATGCACTGCCTCGACTTTCACGCTGAGGATCAACTCACACCACGGTGGCACGAGGGAAAGCCCTGTGAGAAAGCCTCGTGGGAAAGCCTCCAGGGAAAGCCACAGATCCCTTGATCCACACGACGGGAAGGGTGACCCTGCTGCTACAGCTCGGGAGGAAAGCACACGTGCGTGCCCTCACTTGAGAGGAGGATTGACTCTCCAGGGGAGACTCCAGAAGAACCCCAATATCCATGTCAGCACTGCAGAGGAAACGTCAGGTTCCGGCCCCGAATCCACACAAGTTGTTCGGCCCGGGCATCAACAGGAGAGTTATCAAGAGAAGCCCCCCAGCATCTGGCATGGGGACTGGCCTTTGATGAAGCCACCAGAGCGGGTCCCTGAGGTCCCCGTCGTAAGTCGGGAGCACCTGCCGCAACTCGAGAAAATCCAGGAGGTTCTCCCCTCCAGGCGAGATGAGGCCCATTTCCAATGAGGTGTCTCGAGGCTAAACATCTAATCTCTGGAACTTCCAAAGGGTCCTTCACACCCTTGCTGCAACTCAAGAAGTTCCCCGACATTCCCATCTCCACTCGAGAGGAAACACGAGGGTCCTGCCCACATCCAGAGTAGCCCCGTTTCATCCTCCTAGCTAGAGATGAGGGATCCTTTCCCTGCTTGGTCGGGAAAGAACTTCCGGCATTCCCGTCGCATCTCAGGTGGAGGCGCTCTCCACAGGAAGGGAGAGAGGAACTCCATGGTCGTGCCACCATTCCAAGCGTCCCCAGATGTCTCAGTCCATTCCAGAGGATCTTGTTTTTACAGAGTGCTTAAACTTTCATGCCGAGGATCGCCTCACACCACGGTGGCACGGGGGACAGCCCTGTGGGAAAGCCTCGTGGGAAATCCTCTAGGAAAAGCCTAGAGGAAAAGCCACAGATTCATTGATCCAGGCGACGGGAAGCATGACACTGCTGCTACAGCTCGGGAGGAAGGAGCATGCGCATGCCCCCACTCGAGACGAGGACTGATTCCCCTTGGGAGACTTCAGAAGTATCCCAAAAACATGTCAGCACTGGAGAGGAATACTCAGGTTCTGGCCCCCACTCCACCGAAGGTCTTGGGCCCGGGCATCTACCGGTGAGGAATCCCGAGAGGCCCTCTAGCAACTCGCATGGGGACTGGTCTTCCTAAGGCCAACAGAACGGGTCCCTGAGGTCCCCGTTGTAAGTCGAGAGCACCTGCCACAACTCGAGAAAATGAAGGAGATTCTCCCCTTCAGGCGAGATGAGGCCCATTTCCACTGAGACGTCTCGAGGCTAATCACACCTAACCTCTGGAACTTCCAAAGGGTCCTTCACACCCTTGTTGCAACTCAAGAAGATCCAGGAGAGACCCGTCGCCACTACATTGGAATCACCAGGGTACCACCCACATCCAGAGGAGCCCCAATTCCCCCTCCTAGCTCAATGAGAGGGATGCTTTCCCTGATTGGCCGGGAAAGAATTCCTGTCGTACCTGTCGCATTTCAAGAGGAGGCACGATCCACAAGAAAGGTGAGAGGAACTCCAGGGTCGTTCCACCATTCCAATAGTCCCCCAGATGTCTCAGTCCTTTCCAGAGGAATTTGTTTACCCTGCACTGCCTCGACGTTCACGCAGAGGACCGACTCACACGATGGTGGCACGTGGGACAGCCCTGTGGGAAAGCCTCGTGGGAAAGCCTCGTGGGAAAGACTCGAGGGAAAACAAGAAACCCCTTGATCAACCCAACGGGAAAATTGACTCTGCTCCTAATGCTCGGGAGAAAAGCGCACGTGCATGCCCCCATTGGAGACGAAGATGACTCCCCTGTGGAGACTCCAGTAGTACCCCAAGATCCATGTCAGCACTGGAGAGGAAACCTCAGGTTCGGGCACCGACTCCAAACAAGGTCTTAGGCCCCGTCATCGACCGGAGAGGAATCCTGAGAGGCCCCTTAGCAACTCGCAAGTGGACTGGCATTTCCTGAGCAGAACAGAGCGGGTTACATAAGTCCCAGTCTTAACTGGAGAGCACCTGCTGAAACTCGAGAAAATCCAGGAGGTTCTCCCCTGCAGGCGAGATGAGGCCCATTTCTGCTGAGGCGTCTCGAGGCTATTCACACCTAACCTCTGGAACTTCCAAAGGGTCCTTCACACCCTTGCTGCAACTCAAGAAGTTCCCCGACATACCCGTCTCCACACAAGAAGAAGCACCAGAGACCCGGCCACATCCAGAGGAGCCCCGTTTCCGCCTCCTAGCTCGAGAGGAGGGATCCTTTCCCTGCATGGTCAGGAAAGAACTCCCGGCGTTCCTGTCTCATCTCAAGAGGAGGCGCTCTCCACAGGAAAGGAGAGAGGAACTCCAGGGTCGTGCCACCATTCCCAGAGTCCCCCAGATGTCTCAGTCCATTCCAGGGAAACCTGTTTTCCCTGCACTGCCTCGACTTTCAAGCCGAGGATCGACTCACACCACGGTGGCACGTGGGACAGCGCTGTGGGAAAGCCTCGTGGGAAAGCCTCGTGGGAAAGCCTCGAGGGAAAGCCACAGATCCCTTGATCCAAGTGATGGGAAGCGTGACAGTTCTGCTACAGCTCGGGAGGAAAGCGAACGTGCATGCCCCCACTCGAGACGAGGACTGACTCCCCTGGGGAGACTCCAGAAGTACCGCAAGATGCATGTCAGCACTGGAGAGGAATCCTCAGATTCCGGCACCGACTCCACACAAGGTCTTAGGCCCCGGAGTCGAAGGAAGAGGAATCCCGAGAGGCCCCCGAGCAACTCGCATGGGGACTGGCCATTTCCTGAGGCCACCAGAGCGGGTCCCTGAGGTCCCCGTCGTAAGTCAAGAGCACCTGCCGCAACTCGAGAAAATCCATGAGGTTCTCCCCTCCAGGTGAGATGAGGCCCATTTCCGCTCAGGCATCTCGAGGCTAATCACATCTAACCCCTGGAACTTCCAAAGGGTCCTTCACACCCTTGCTACAACTCAAGAAGTTCCCCAACATACCTGACTCCACTCGAGAGGAAGCACGAGAGTCCCGCCCACATCCACAGGAGCCCCGTTTCCGCCTCGTACCTCGCGGTCAGGTATCCTTTCCCTGTATGTTCCGGAAAGAATTCCCGGTGTTCCCGTCGCATCTCATGAGGAGGCGCTCTCCACAGGAAAGGCGAGAGAAACTCCAGTGTCGTGCCATCATTCCAAGAGTCCCCCAGATATCTCAGTGTGCCGGGGTCCAGCCCCGCTGGATCCAGGGAATTCGACGGATGGACGGCGTTGACGTGGAAAGTCTTGTGTATTTATTAATGTAAGATGAGATTAAGAAATTATAGGGTAGTAAGAAGATTAACTGGAGGAAAAAGGCTGAATAGCTAGGTTTACGCGGAAGGCCAATAAAATTCCCGGACAAGATACTTTCTGGCGGACTCTGGGAATGGTGGAACGACCCTCGAGTTCCTCTTGCCTTTCCTGTGGAGAGCGCATCCTCTTGAGATGCGCCGGGAACGCCGGGAATTCTTTCACGACCACGCAGGGAAACGATCCCTCCTCTGGATCTATCAGGCGGAAACGGGGCTCCTCTGGATGTGGGCGGGACTCTCGTGCTTCCTCTAGAGTGGAGACGGGTATGTCGGGGAACTTCATGAGTTGCAGCAAGGGTGTGAAGGACCCTTTGGAAGTTCCAGAGGTTAGGTGTGATTAGCCTCGAGACGCCTCAGCGGAAATGGGCCTCATCTCGCCTGGAGGGGAGAACCTCCTGGATTTTCTCGAGTTGCGGCAGGTGCTCTCAACTTACGACGGGGACCTCATGGACCCTCTCTGGTGGCCTCAGGAAAGGCCAGTCCCCATGCGAGTTGCTCGGGGGCCTCTCGGGATTCCACTCCCGTCGATGCCGGGGCCTAACACCTTGTGTGGAGTCGGTGCGGGAACCTGAGGTTTCCTCTCCAGTACTGACATGGACCTTGGGGTACTTCTGGAGTCTCCCCAGGGGAGTCTGTCCTCGTCTCTAGTGGGGGCATGAACGTGCGCCTTCCTCCCGAGCTGTAGTAGCAGTGTCACCCTTAACATCGCATGCATCAAGTGATATGTGACTTTCCATGGAGGCTTTCCCAGGAGGCTTTCCCACGAGGCTTTCCACAGGGCTGTCCCATGTGCCACCGTGGTGTGAGTCAATCCTCGGCTTGAAAGTCGAGGCAGTGCAGGGAAAACAGGTTTCCCTGGAATGGACTGAGATATCTGGGGGACTCTGGGAATGGTGGCAAGACCCTGGAGTTCCTCTCGCCTTTCCTGTGGAGAATGCCTCCTCTTGAGATGCAACGGGAACGTGGGGAATTCTTTCCCCACCACGCAGGGAAAGGATCCCACCTCTCGAACTAGGAGCCGGAATCCGGGCTCCTCTGGATGTGGGCGGGACTCTCGTGCTTTCTCTCGAGAGGAGACGGGTATGTCGGGGGAACTTCTTGAGTTGCAGCAAGGGTGTGAAGGACGCTTTGAAAGTTCTAGATGTTAGATGTGATTAGCCTGGAGACGCCTTGGGGGAAATGGGCCTCATCTCCCCTGGAGGAGAGAACCTCCTGGATTTTCTCCAGTTGCGGCAGGTGCTCTCGACTTACGACGGGGACACCAGGGATCCCCTCTGGTGGCCTCAGGAAAGGCCAGTCCCCATGCGAGTTGCTCGGGGGCCTCTCGGGATTCCTCTCCCGTCGATGTCGGGGCCTAAGACCTTGTGTGGAGTCGGTGCCGGAATCTGAGGATTCCTCTCCAGTGCTGACATGCATCTTGGGGTACTTCTGGAGTCTCCCCAGGGGAGTCAGTCCTCGTCTCGAGTGGGGGCATGCACGTGCGCTTTCCTCCCTAGCTGTTGCAGCAGTGTCGCTCTACCCTTCGCGTGGATCAAGGGATCTGTGGCTTTCCCTCGAGGCTTTCCCACGAGGCTTTCCCACGAGGCTTTCCCACAGGGCTGTCCCACGTGCCACCGTGGTGTGAGTTGATCCTCGGCTTGAAAGTCGAGGCAGTGCAGGGAAAACAGCTTTCCCTGGAATGGACTGAGACACCTGGGGGACTCTGGGAATGGTGACACGACCCTTGAGTCCCTCTCGCCTTTCCTGTGGAGAGCGCCTCCTCTTGAGATGCGACGGGAACGTCGGGAATTCTTTCCCGACCCCGCAAGGAAAGGATCCCTCGTCTGTGGCTATGAGGCGGAAAAGGGGCTCCTCTGGATGTAGGCGGGACTCTCGTTCTTCCTCTCGAGTGGAGATGGGTATGTTGAGGAACTTCTTGAGTTGCAGCAAGGGTGTGAAGGACCCTTTGGAAGTTCCAGAGGCTAGGTGTGATTAGCCTCGAGATGCCTCAGTAGAAGTGAGCCTCACCTCGCCTGGAGGGGGAGAACCTCCTGGATTTTCTCGAGTTGCGGCAGGTGGTCTCGACTTACGACGGGGACCTCAGGGACCCGCTCTGGTGGCCTCAGGAAAGGCCAGTAACCATGCGAGTTGCTCGGGGGCCTCTCGGGATTCCTCTCCCGTCGATGCCGGGGCCTAATCTTGTGTGGAGTCGGTGTCGGAACCATGAGGATTCCTCTCCAGTGCTGACATGCATCTTGGGGTACTTCTGGAGTCTCCCCAGGGGAGTTAGTACTCGTCTCGAGTGGGGGCATGCACGTGCGCTTTCCTCCCTAGCTGTAGCAGCAGGGTCGCGCTTCCCTTCGCGTGGATCAAGGGATCTGTGGCTTTCCCTCGAGGCTTTCCCACGAGGCTTTCCCACGAGGCTTTCCCACAGGGCTGTCCCACGTGCCACCGTGGTGTGAGTGGATCCTCGGCTTCAAAGTCGAGGCAGTGCAGGGAAAACAAGTTTCCCTGGAATGGACTGAGACATCTGGGGGACTCTGGGAATGGTGGCACGACCCTGGAGTTCCTCTCGCCTTTCCTGTGGAGAGCGCCTCCTCTTGAGATGCGACGGGAACACCGGGAATTCTTTCCCGACCACGCAGGGAAAGGATCCCTCCTCTCGAGCTAGGAGGCAGAAACGGGGCTCCTCTGGAATGTGCCGGGACTCTCGTGCTTCCTCTCGAGTGGAGACGGGTATGTCGGGGAACTTCTTGAGTTGCAGCAAGGGCTGTGAAGGACCCTTTGGAAGTTCCCGATGTTAGATGTGATTAGCCTGGCGAGGCCTCAGCGGTATTGGGCCTCATCTCGCCTGGAGGGGAGAAACTCATGGATTTTCTCGAGTTGCGGCAGCTGCTCTCGTCTTACGACGGGGACCTCAGGGGACCCGCTCTTGTGGCCTCAGGAAAGGCCAGTCCCCATGCGAGTTGCTCGGGGCCTCTCGGGATTCCTCTCCCATCGATGCCGGAGCATAAGGCCTTGTGTGGAGTCGGTGCCGGAACCTGAGGATTCCTCTCCAGTGCTGACGTGGATCTTGGGTACTTCTGGAGTCTCCCCAGGGGAGTCAGTCCTCGTCTCGAGTGAGGGCATGCACGTGCGATTTCCTCCTGAGCTGTAGCAGTAGTGTCACGCTTCCCTTCGCGTGCATCAAGGATCTGTGGCTTTCCCTCGAGGCTATCCCAGGAGGCTTTCCCATGAGGCTTTCCCACAGGGCTGTCCCACGTGCCACCATTTTGTGAGTCGATCCTCGGCTTGAAATCGACGCAGTGCAGGGAAAACAGGTTTTCCGCTGGAATGGACTGAGATATCTGGGGGACTCTGGGAATGGTGGCACAACCCTGGAGTTCCTCTCGCCTTTCCTGTGGAGAGAGCCTCCTCTTGAGATGCGACGGGAACGCGGGGAATTCTTTCCCCACCACGAAGGGAAAGGATCCCTCCTCTCGAGTTAGGAGGCGGAAAGGGGTCCCTCTGGAATATGGGCGGACTCTCGTGCTTCCTCTCGAGTGGAGATGGTTATGTCGGGGAACTTCTTGAGTTGCAGCAAGGGTGTGAAGGACCCTTTGGAAGTTCCAGGGGTTAGGTGTGATTAGCCTCGAGTCGCCTCATCGGAAATGGGCCTCTTCTCGCCTGGAGGGGAGAACCTCCTGGAATTTCTCGAGTTGCGGCAGGTGCTCTCGACTTACGACGCGAACCTCCAGGGACCTGCTCTGGTGGCATCAGGAAAGGCCAGTCCCCATGCGAGTTGCTCGGCGCCTCTGGGGATTCCTCTCCCTTCGATGCTGGGGCCTAAGACCTTGTGTGGAGTCGGTGCCGGAACCTGAGGATTCCTCTCCAGTGCTGACATGGATCTTGGGGTACTTCTGGAGTCTCTCCAGGGGAGTCAGTCCTCGTCTCGAGTGGAGGGCTTGCACGTGCGCTTTCCTCCCGAGCTGTAGCAGCAGTGTGGCGCTTCCCTTCGCGTGGATCAAGGATCTGTGGCTTTCCCTCGAGGCTTTCCCAGGAGGCCATTCCCACGAGGCTTTCCCACAGGGCTGTCCCACGTACCACCGTGGTGTGAGTCGATCCTCGGCTTGAAAGTAGAGGCAGTGCAGGGAAAACAGGTTTCCCTGGAATGGACTGAGACATCTGGGGAACTCTGGAATGGTGGCACGACGCTGGAGTTCCTCTCGCCTTTCCTGTGGAGAGCGCCTCCTCTTGAGAAGCGATCGGAAACGCGGGGAATTCTTTCACCACCACGCAGGGAAAGGATCCCTCCTCTCGAGCTAGGAGGCGGAAACGCGGCTCCCCTGGATGTGGGCGAGACTTTCGTGCTTCCTCTCGAGTGCAGATCGGGTATGTCGGGGAACATCTTGAGTTGCAACAAGGGCGTGGAAGGACCCTTTGGACTTTCCAGATGTTAGATTTGATTAGCTCCAGGACGCCTCAGCTGGAAATGGGCCTCATCTCGCCTGGGAGGGAGAACCTCCTGGATTTTCTCGAGTTGCGGCAGGTGCTCTCGATTTACGACGGGTACCTCAGGGACCCGCTCTGGTGGCTTCAGGAAAGGCCAGTCCCCATGGGAGTTGCTCTGGCGCCTCTCAGGATTCCACTCCTGTCGATGCCGGGGCCTAAGATCTTGTGTGGAGTCGGTGCCGTAACCTGAGAATTCCTCTCCAGTGCCTACATGGATCTTGGGGAACTTCTGGAGTCTCCCCAGGGGAGTCAGTCCTCGTCCAGAGTTTAGGTGTGAATAACCTCGAGACGCCTCAGCGGAAATGGCCTCATCTCGCCTGGAGGGGAGAACCTTCTGGATTTTCTCGAGTTGCGGCTGTTGCTCACGACTTACGACCTGGACCTCAGGGACCCGCTGTGGTGGCCTCAGGAAAGGCCAGTCCCCATTGCGAGTTTCTCGGGGGGCTCTCGGGATTCCTCTCCCCATCGATGCCGGAGCATAAGGCCTTGTGTGGAGTCGTGCCGGGAACCTGAGGATTCCTCTCCAGTGCTGACATGGATCTTTGGGTACTTCTGGAGTCTCCCCAGGGGAGTCAGTCCTCGTCTCGAGTGAGGGCATGCACGTGCGATTTCCTCCTGAGCTGTAGCAGTAGTGTCACGCTTCCCTTCGCGTGCATCAAGGGATCTGTGGCTTTCCCTCGAGGCTATCCCAGGAGGCTTTCCGATGAGGCTTTCCCACAGGGCTGTCCCACGTGCCACCATTTTGTGAGTCGATCCTCGGCTTGAAATTCGACGCAGTGCAGGGAAAACAGTTTTCCGTGGAATGGACTGAGATATCTGGGGGACTCTGGGAATGGTGGCACAACCCTTGGAGTTCCTCTCGCCTTTTCCTGTGGAGAGAGCCTCCTCTTGAGATCGACGGGAACGCGGGGAATTCTTTCCCCACCACGAAGGGAAAGGATCCCTCCTCTCGAGTTAGGAGGCGGAAAGGGGTCCCTCTGAATATGGGCGGGACTCTCGTGCTTCCT
>NW_017190881.1:0-11062 GCF_001704415.2 Capra hircus
GAAGGGCAACTCCAGCAGTGAAAGCTCTGTCAGGGGAAGCGGTTTCTAGGCCGCCTAGAATCAGCGCCGCACCGAGAGCACCAGGCTCCCAGGGCCCCTGGCTGGGGTTTTCAGCCCCGCACACACGGAGGCTGATTCCTTGGGTGCCCAGAAAGTGTATGACAGACGTAGGTTCCCTAGCACTCTCCTCCCCAGCAGAGACATGTGCAGGTGTTTGGGGCCTGATCCTGCGTGTCTGGGTTCCTGCCCACAGCCCCAACTCAGGGGAAGCAGCCCCTGAGGCAAGACCTGCTGGAGGAGCCCTGCGCCCCCGCCTGATAGGCGAGTGCACAGCCAGCAGGGAAGCGAGCCTCCTCGGGGGAAGAGGAGGCAGCCCAGCCCCGTCAAGTTGAAAGCCCTGCTTGCACGGAGCTAAGTGCGCCTCCAGTACGGCAGAGCTCTAGCTCTGCTCAGAGCCCCGATCTGGCAGAGTTCCTGGCGCGAGGCTGCTCTGCCGGGGGCTAGCCTTGCCCAGACTTGCCTTGCTTTTAGGCTGCCTCTCCAGGAAGGAGCAGGCAGCAGGAGCCTGGGAGTCGCCACTGGCGCCTTTCTTGCCTCAGCTCCAATCCTGCCTTGCCTTTGCACTTAGGTCCCAGTCCTCCTTAAGGAGAGCTTAGGGGCTGGTGGGTTGCACACTGCCAAGGGCTCCAGCAGTGAGAATTCTGTCAGAGGGAAGGGAAGGGCAACTGCAGGGCTCCTCCAGCGGTTGCTTGGCCGCCCAGATTCAGCGCCACACGGAGAGCACCAGGCTCCCAGGGCCCCTGGCTGGGGTTTTCAGCCCCGCACACACGGAGGCTGATTCCTTGGGTGCCCAGAAAGTGTATGACAGACGTAGGTTCCCTAGCACTCTCCTCCCCAGCAGAGACATGTGCAGGTGTTTGGGGCCTGATCCTGCGTGTCTGGGTTCCTGCCCACAGCCCCAACTCAGGGGAAGCAGCCCCTGAGGCAAGACCTGCTGGAGGAGCCCTGCGCCCCCGCCTGATAGGCGAGTGCACAGCCAGCAGGGAAGCGAGCCTCCTCGGGGGAAGAGGAGGCAGCAAGTCCCCGTCAAGCTGAAATCCCTGCTTACACGAAGCTAAGTGCGACTCCAGTACGGCAGATCTCTAGCTCTGTTCAGAGGCCCGATCTGGCAGAGTTCCTGGCACCAAGATGCTCTGCCATAGGCGAGCCTTGCGCAGACTTGCCTTGCTTTAAGGCTCCCTCCCCAGGAAGGAGCAGGCTGTGTGAGGCTCGGAAACGCCACTGGCGCCTTCCTGGCTTCAGCTCTACCCCTGCCTTGCCTTTGCACTTAGGTCCCAAGCGTCCTTGAGGAGGGCTTAGGGGCTGGTGGGTTGCACACTGCCAAGGGCTCCAGCAGTGAAAGCTCTGTCAGAGGGAAGCGAAGGGCAACAGCAGGGCTCCTTCAGCGGTTCCTTGGCCGCCCAGACAAAGCTCCGCACGGAGAGCACCAGGTTCCAAGGGCCCCTGGCTGGGTTTTGCATCCCCACACTCCCAGAGGCTGACTCCGTGGGTGCCTAGAAAGTGTGTGAGAGACGTAGGTTCCCTAGCACTCTCCTCCCCAGCAGAGACATGTGCAGGTGGTTGGGGCCTTATCCTGCGTGTCTGGGTTCCCGCCCACAGCCTCAACTCAGGGGAAGCAGCCCCTGAGGCAAGACCTGCTGGAGGAGCCCTGCGCGCCCGCCTGATAGGCGAGAGCACAGCCAGCAGTGTAGCGAGCCTCCTCGGGAGAAGAGGAGGCAGCCGAGCCCAGTCAAGAGGAAAGCCCTGCTTGCACGGAGCTAAGTGGGCCTCCAGTACGGCAGAGCTCTAGCTCTGCTCAGAGCCCCGATCTGGCAGAGTTTCTGGCGCGAGGCTGCTCGGCCGGGGCTCGCCTTGCCCAGACTTGCCTTGCTTTTAGGCTCCCTCCCCAGGAAGGAGCTGTCTGAGCGAGCCTGGGAGACGCCACTGGTGCCTTCCTTGCCTCAGCTCCAATCCTGCCTTGCCTTTGCACATAGGTGCCAGGCGTCGTTGGGGAGGGCTTAGGGGGTGGTGGGTTGCACACTGCCAAGGGCTTCAGCAGTGAGAGCTCTGTCAGAGGGAAGGGAAGGGCAACTGCAGGGCTCCTCCAGCGGTTTCTAGGCCGCCTAGAATCAGCGCCGCACCGAGAGCACCAGGCTCCCAGGGCCCCTGGCTGGGGTTTTCAGCCCCGCACACACGGAGGCTGATTCCTTGGGTGCCCAGAAAGTGTATGACAGACGTAGGTTCCCTAGCACTCTCCTCCCCAGCAGAGACATGTGCAGGTGTTGGGGCCTGATCCTGCGTGTCTGGGTTCCTGCCCACAGCCCCAACTCAGGGGAAGCAGCCCCTGAGGCAAGACCTGCTGGAGGAGCCCTGCGCCCCCGCCTGATAGGCGAGTGCACAGCCAGCAGGGAAGCGAGCCTCCTCGGGGGAAGAGGAGGCAGCCCAGCCCCGTCAAGTTGAAAGCCCTGCTTGCACGGAGCTAAGTGCGCCTCCAGTACGGCAGAGCTCTAGCTCTGCTCAGAGCCCCGATCTGGCAGAGTTCCTGGCGCGAGGCTGCTCTGCCGGGGCTAGCCTTGCCCAGACTTGCCTTGCTTTTAGGCTGCCTCTCCAGGAAGGAGCAGGCAGCAGGAGCCTGGGAGTCGCCACTGGCGCCTTTCTTGCCTCAGCTCCAATCCTGCCTTGCCTTTGCACTTAGGTCCCAGTCCTCCTTAAGGAGAGCTTAGGGGCTGGTGGGTTGCACACTGCCAAGGGCTCCAGCAGTGAGAATTCTGTCAGAGGGAAGGGAAGGGCAACTGCAGGGCTCCTCCAGCGGTTGCTTGGCCGCCCAGATTCAGCGCCACACGGAGAGCACCAGGCTCCCAGGGCCCCTGGCTGGGGTTTTCAGCCCCGCACACACGGAGGCTGATTCCTTGGGTGCCCAGAAAGTGTATGACAGACGTAGGTTCCCTAGCACTCTCCTCCCCAGCAGAGACATGTGCAGGTGTTTGGGGCCTGATCCTGCGTGTCTGGGTTCCTGCCCACAGCCCCAACTCAGGGGAAGCAGCCCCTGAGGCAAGACCTGCTGGAGGAGCCCTGCGCCCCGCCTGATAGGCGAGTGCACAGCCAGCAGGGAAGCGAGCCTCCTCGGGGGAAGAGGAGGCAGCAAGTCCCCGTCAAGCTGAAATCCCTGCTTACACGAAGCTAAGTGCGACTCCAGTACGGCAGATCTCTAGCTCTGTTCAGAGGCCCGATCTGGCAGAGTTCCTGGCACCAAGATGCTCTGCCATAGGCGAGCCTTGCGCAGACTTGCCTTGCTTTAAGGCTCCCTCCCCAGGAAGGAGCAGGCTGTGTGAGGCTCGGAAACGCCACTGGCGCCTTCCTGGCTTCAGCTCTACCCCTGCCTTGCCTTTGCACTTAGGTCCCAAGCGTCCTTGAGGAGGGCTTAGGGGCTGGTGGGTTGCACACTGCCAAGGGCTCCAGCAGTGAAAGCTCTGTCAGAGGGAAGCGAAGGGCAACAGCAGGGCTCCTTCAGCGGTTCCTTGGCCGCCCAGACAAAGCTCCGCACGGAGAGCACCAGGTTCCAAGGGCCCCTGGCTGGGTTTTGCATCCCCACACTCCCAGAGGCTGACTCCGTGGGTGCCTAGAAAGTGTGTGAGAGACGTAGGTTCCCTAGCACTCTCCTCCCCAGCAGAGACATGTGCAGGTGGTTGGGGCCTTATCCTGCGTGTCTGGGTTCCCGCCCACAGCCTCAACTCAGGGGAAGCAGCCCCTGAGGCAAGACCTGCTGGAGGAGCCCTGCGCGCCCGCCTGATAGGCGAGAGCACAGCCAGCAGTGTAGCGAGCCTCCTCGGGAGAAGAGGAGGCAGCCGAGCCCAGTCAAGAGGAAAGCCCTGCTTGCACGGAGCTAAGTGCCTCCAGTACGGCAGAGCTCTAGCTCTGCTCAGAGCCCCGATCTGGCAGAGTTTCTGGCGCGAGGCTGCTCGGCCGGGGGCTCGCCTTGCCCAGACTTGCCTTGCTTTTAGGCTCCCTCCCCAGGAAGGAGCTGTCTGAGCGAGCCTGGGAGACGCCACTGGTGCCTTCCTTGCCTCAGCTCCAATCCTGCCTTGCCTTTGCACATAGGTGCCAGGCGTCGTTGGGGAGGGCTTAGGGGGTGGTGGGTTGCACACTGCCAAGGGCTTCAGCAGTGAGAGCTCTGTCAGAGGGAAGGGAAGGGCAACTGCAGGGCTCCTCCAGCGGTTTCTAGGCCGCCTAGAATCAGCGCCGCACCGAGAGCACCAGGCTCCCAGGGCCCCTGGCTGGGGTTTTCAGCCCCGCACACACGGAGGCTGATTCCTTGGGTGCCCAGAAAGTGTATGACAGACGTAGGTTCCCTAGCACTCTCCTCCCCAGCAGAGACATGTGCAGGTGTTGGGGCCTGATCCTGCGTGTCTGGGTTCCTGCCCACAGCCCCAACTCAGGGGAAGCAGCCCCTGAGGCAAGACCTGCTGGAGGAGCCCTGCGCCCCGCCTGATAGGCGAGTGCACAGCCAGCAGGGAAGCGAGCCTCCTCGGGGGAAGAGGAGGCAGCCCAGCCCCGTCAAGTTGAAAGCCCTGCTTGCACGGAGCTAAGTGCGCCTCCAGTACGGCAGAGCTCTAGCTCTGCTCAGAGCCCCGATCTGGCAGAGTTCCTGGCGCGAGGCTGCTCTGCCGGGGGCTAGCCTTGCCCAGACTTGCCTTGCTTTTAGGCTGCCTCTCCAGGAAGGAGCAGGCAGCAGGAGCCTGGGAGTCGCCACTGGCGCCTTTCTTGCCTCAGCTCCAATCCTGCCTTGCCTTTGCACTTAGGTCCCAGTCCTCCTTAAGGAGAGCTTAGGGGCTGGTGGGTTGCACACTGCCAAGGGCTCCAGCAGTGAGAATTCTGTCAGAGGGAAGGGAAGGGCAACTGCAGGGCTCCTCCAGCGGTTGCTTGGCCGCCCAGATTCAGCGCCACACGGAGAGCACCAGGCTCCCAGGGCCCCTGGCTGGGGTTTTCAGCCCCGCACACACGGAGGCTGATTCCTTGGGTGCCCAGAAAGTGTATGACAGACGTAGGTTCCCTAGCACTCTCCTCCCCAGCAGAGACATGTGCAGGTGTTTGGGGCCTGATCCTGCGTGTCTGGGTTCCTGCCCACAGCCCCAACTCAGGGGAAGCAGCCCCTGAGGCAAGACCTGCTGGAGGAGCCCTGCGCCCCCGCCTGATAGGCGAGTGCACAGCCAGCAGGGAAGCGAGCCTCCTCGGGGAAGAGGAGGCAGCAAGTCCCCGTCAAGCTGAAATCCCTGCTTACACGAAGCTAAGTGCGACTCCAGTACGGCAGATCTCTAGCTCTGTTCAGAGGCCCGATCTGGCAGAGTTCCTGGCACCAAGATGCTCTGCCATAGGCGAGCCTTGCGCAGACTTGCCTTGCTTTAAGGCTCCCTCCCCAGGAAGGAGCAGGCTGTGTGAGGCTCGGAAACGCCACTGGCGCCTTCCTGGCTTCAGCTCTACCCCTGCCTTGCCTTTGCACTTAGGTCCCAAGCGTCCTTGAGGAGGGCTTAGGGGCTGGTGGGTTGCACACTGCCAAGGGCTCCAGCAGTGAAAGCTCTGTCAGAGGGAAGCGAAGGGCAACAGCAGGGCTCCTTCAGCGGTTCCTTGGCCGCCCAGACAAAGCTCCGCACGGAGAGCACCAGGTTCCAAGGGCCCCTGGCTGGGTTTTGCATCCCCACACTCCCAGAGGCTGACTCCGTGGGTGCCTAGAAAGTGTGTGAGAGACGTAGGTTCCCTAGCACTCTCCTCCCCAGCAGAGACATGTGCAGGTGGTTGGGGCCTTATCCTGCGTGTCTGGGTTCCCGCCCACAGCCTCAACTCAGGGGAAGCAGCCCCTGAGGCAAGACCTGCTGGAGGAGCCCTGCGCGCCCGCCTGATAGGCGAGAGCACAGCCAGCAGTGTAGCGAGCCTCCTCGGGAGAAGAGGAGGCAGCCGAGCCCAGTCAAGAGGAAAGCCCTGCTTGCACGGAGCTAAGTGGGCCTCCAGTACGGCAGAGCTCTAGCTCTGCTCAGAGCCCCGATCTGGCAGAGTTTCTGGCGCGAGGCTGCTCGGCCGGGGGCTCGCCTTGCCCAGACTTGCCTTGCTTTTAGGCTCCCTCCCCAGGAAGGAGCTGTCTGAGCGAGCCTGGGAGACGCCACTGGTGCCTTCCTTGCCTCAGCTCCAATCCTGCCTTGCCTTTGCACATAGGTGCCAGGCGTCGTTGGGGAGGGCTTAGGGGGTGGTGGGTTGCACACTGCCAAGGGCTTCAGCAGTGAGAGCTCTGTCAGAGGGAAGGGAAGGGCAACTGCAGGGCTCCTCCAGCGGTTTCTAGGCCGCCTAGAATCAGCGCCGCACCGAGAGCACCAGGCTCCCAGGGCCCCTGGCTGGGGTTTTCAGCCCCGCACACACGGAGGCTGATTCCTTGGGTGCCCAGAAAGTGTATGACAGACGTAGGTTCCCTAGCACTCTCCTCCCCAGCAGAGACATGTGCAGGTGTTGGGGCCTGATCCTGCGTGTCTGGGTTCCTGCCCACAGCCCCAACTCAGGGGAAGCAGCCCCTGAGGCAAGACCTGCTGGAGGAGCCCTGCGCCCCCGCCTGATAGGCGAGTGCACAGCCAGCAGGGAAGCGAGCCTCCTCGGGGGAAGAGGAGGCAGCCCAGCCCCGTCAAGTTGAAAGCCCTGCTTGCACGGAGCTAAGTGCGCCTCCAGTACGGCAGAGCTCTAGCTCTGCTCAGAGCCCCGATCTGGCAGAGTTCCTGGCGCGAGGCTGCTCTGCCGGGGCTAGCCTTGCCCAGACTTGCCTTGCTTTTAGGCTGCCTCTCCAGGAAGGAGCAGGCAGCAGGAGCCTGGGAGTCGCCACTGGCGCCTTTCTTGCCTCAGCTCCAATCCTGCCTTGCCTTTGCACTTAGGTCCCAGTCCTCCTTAAGGAGAGCTTAGGGGCTGGTGGGTTGCACACTGCCAAGGGCTCCAGCAGTGAGAATTCTGTCAGAGGGAAGGGAAGGGCAACTGCAGGGCTCCTCCAGCGGTTGCTTGGCCGCCCAGATTCAGCGCCACACGGAGAGCACCAGGCTCCCAGGGCCCCTGGCTGGGGTTTTCAGCCCCGCACACACGGAGGCTGATTCCTTGGGTGCCCAGAAAGTGTATGACAGACGTAGGTTCCCTAGCACTCTCCTCCCCAGCAGAGACATGTGCAGGTGTTTGGGGCCTGATCCTGCGTGTCTGGGTTCCTGCCCACAGCCCCAACTCAGGGGAAGCAGCCCCTGAGGCAAGACCTGCTGGAGGAGCCCTGCGCCCCCGCCTGATAGGCGAGTGCACAGCCAGCAGGGAAGCGAGCCTCCTCGGGGAAGAGGAGGCAGCAAGTCCCCGTCAAGCTGAAATCCCTGCTTACACGAAGCTAAGTGCGACTCCAGTACGGCAGATCTCTAGCTCTGTTCAGAGGCCCGATCTGGCAGAGTTCCTGGCACCAAGATGCTCTGCCATAGGCGAGCCTTGCGCAGACTTGCCTTGCTTTAAGGCTCCCTCCCCAGGAAGGAGCAGGCTGTGTGAGGCTCGGAAACGCCACTGGCGCCTTCCTGGCTTCAGCTCTACCCCTGCCTTGCCTTTGCACTTAGGTCCCAAGCGTCCTTGAGGAGGGCTTAGGGGCTGGTGGGTTGCACACTGCCAAGGGCTCCAGCAGTGAAAGCTCTGTCAGAGGGAAGCGAAGGGCAACAGCAGGGCTCCTTCAGCGGTTCCTTGGCCGCCCAGACAAAGCTCCGCACGGAGAGCACCAGGTTCCAAGGGCCCCTGGCTGGGTTTTGCATCCCCACACTCCCAGAGGCTGACTCCGTGGGTGCCTAGAAAGTGTGTGAGAGACGTAGGTTCCCTAGCACTCTCCTCCCCAGCAGAGACATGTGCAGGTGGTTGGGGCCTTATCCTGCGTGTCTGGGTTCCCGCCCACAGCCTCAACTCAGGGGAAGCAGCCCCTGAGGCAAGACCTGCTGGAGGAGCCCTGCGCGCCCGCCTGATAGGCGAGAGCACAGCCAGCAGTGTAGCGAGCCTCCTCGGGAGAAGAGGAGGCAGCCGAGCCCAGTCAAGAGGAAAGCCCTGCTTGCACGGAGCTAAGTGGGCCTCCAGTACGGCAGAGCTCTAGCTCTGCTCAGAGCCCCGATCTGGCAGAGTTTCTGGCGCGAGGCTGCTCGGCCGGGGGCTCGCCTTGCCCAGACTTGCCTTGCTTTTAGGCTCCCTCCCAGGAAGGAGCTGTCTGAGCGAGCCTGGGAGACGCCACTGGTGCCTTCCTTGCCTCAGCTCCAATCCTGCCTTGCCTTTGCACATAGGTGCCAGGCGTCGTTGGGGAGGGCTTAGGGGTGGTGGGTTGCACACTGCCAAGGGCTTCAGCAGTGAGAGCTCTGTCAGAGGGAAGGGAAGGGCAACTGCAGGGCTCCTCCAGCGGTTTCTAGGCCGCCTAGAATCAGCGCCGCACCGAGAGCACCAGGCTCCCAGGGCCCCTGGCTGGGGTTTTCAGCCCCGCACACACGGAGGCTGATTCCTTGGGTGCCCAGAAAGTGTATGACAGACGTAGGTTCCCTAGCACTCTCCTCCCCAGCAGAGACATGTGCAGGTGTTGGGGCCTGATCCTGCGTGTCTGGGTTCCTGCCCACAGCCCCAACTCAGGGGAAGCAGCCCCTGAGGCAAGACCTGCTGGAGGAGCCCTGCGCCCCCGCCTGATAGGCGAGTGCACAGCCAGCAGGGAAGCGAGCCTCCTCGGGGGAAGAGGAGGCAGCCCAGCCCCGTCAAGTTGAAAGCCCTGCTTGCACGGAGCTAAGTGCGCCTCCAGTACGGCAGAGCTCTAGCTCTGCTCAGAGCCCCGATCTGGCAGAGTTCCTGGCGCGAGGCTGCTCTGCCGGGGGCTAGCCTTGCCCAGACTTGCCTTGCTTTTAGGCTGCCTCTCCAGGAAGGAGCAGGCAGCAGGAGCCTGGGAGTCGCCACTGGCGCCTTTCTTGCCTCAGCTCCAATCCTGCCTTGCCTTTGCACTTAGGTCCCAGTCCTCCTTAAGGAGAGCTTAGGGGCTGGTGGGTTGCACACTGCCAAGGGCTCCAGCAGTGAGAATTCTGTCAGAGGGAAGGGAAGGGCAACTGCAGGGCTCCTCCAGCGGTTGCTTGGCCGCCCAGATTCAGCGCCACACGGAGAGCACCAGGCTCCCAGGGCCCCTGGCTGGGGTTTTCAGCCCCGCACACACGGAGGCTGATTCCTTGGGTGCCCAGAAAGTGTATGACAGACGTAGGTTCCCTAGCACTCTCCTCCCCAGCAGAGACATGTGCAGGTGTTTGGGCCTGATCCTGCGTGTCTGGGTTCCTGCCCACAGCCCCAACTCAGGGGAAGCAGCCCCTGAGGCAAGACCTGCTGGAGGAGCCCTGCGCCCCCGCCTGATAGGCGAGTGCACAGCCAGCAGGGAAGCGAGCCTCCTCGGGGGAAGAGGAGGCAGCAAGTCCCCGTCAAGCTGAAATCCCTGCTTACACGAAGCTAAGTGCGACTCCAGTACGGCAGATCTCTAGCTCTGTTCAGAGGCCCGATCTGGCAGAGTTCCTGGCACCAAGATGCTCTGCCATAGGCGAGCCTTGCGCAGACTTGCCTTGCTTTAAGGCTCCCTCCCAGGAAGGAGCAGGCTGTGTGAGGCTCGGAAACGCACTGGCGCCTTCCTGGCTTCAGCTCTACCCTGCCTTGCCTTTGCACTTAGGTCCCAAGCGTCCTTGAGGAGGGCTTAGGGCTGGTGGGTTGCACACTGCCAAGCGGCTCCAGCAGTGAAAGCTCTGTCAGAGGGAAGCGAAGGGCAACAGCAGGGCTCCTTCAGCGGTTCCTTGGCCGCCAGACAAAGCTCCGCACGGAGAGCACCAGGTTCCAAGGGCCCCTGGCTGGGTTTTGCATCCCCACACTCCCAGAGGCTGACTCCGTGGGTGCCTAGAAGTGTGTGAGAGACGTAGGTTCCTAGCACTCTCCTCCCAGCAGAGACATGTGCAGGTGGTTGGGCCTTATCCTGCGTGTCTGGGTTCCCGCCACAGCCTCAACTCAGGGGAAGCAGCCCTGAGCAAGACCTGCTGGAGGAGCCTGCCGCCCGCCTGATAGGCGAGAGCACAGCCAGCAGTGTAGCGAGCCTCCTCGGGAGAAGAGGAGGCAGCCGAGCCCAGTCAAGAGGAAAGCCCTGCTTGCACGGAGCTAAGTGGGCCTCCAGTACGGCAGAGCTCTAGCTCTGCTCAGAGCCCCGATCTGGCAGAGTTTCTGGCGCGAGGCTGCTCGGCGGGCGGCTGCCTTGCCAGACTTGCCTTGCTTTAGGCTCCCTCCCCAGGAAGGAGCTGTCTGAGCGAGCCTGGGAGACGCCACTGGTGCCTTCCTTGCCTCAGCTCCAATCCTGCCTTGCCTTTGCACATAGGTGCCAGGCGTGTTGGGGGGCTTAGGGGTGGTGGGTTGCACACTGCCAAGGGCTTCAGCAGTGAGAGCTCTGTCAGAGGGAAGGGAAGGGCAACTGCAGGGCTCCTCCAGCGGTTTCTAGGCCGCCTAGAATCAGCGCCGCACCGAGAGCACCAGGCTCCCAGGGCCCCTGGCTGGGTTTTCAGCCCGCACACACGGAGGCTGATTCCTTGGGTGCCCAGAAAGTGTATGACAGACGTAGGTTCCCTAGCACTCTCCTCCCCAGCAGAGACATGTGCAGGTGGTTGGGGCCTGATCCTGCGTGTCTGGGTTCCTGCCCACAGCCCCAACTCAGGGGAAGCAGCCCCTGAGGCAAGACCTGCTGGAGGAGCCCTGCGCCCCCGCCTGATAGGCGAGTGCACAGCCAGCAGGGAAGCGAGCCTCCTCGGGGGAAGAGGAGCAGCCCAGCCCCGTCAAGTTGAAAGCCCTGCTTGCACGGAGCTAAGTGCGCCTCCAGTACGCAGAGCTCTAGCTCTGCTCAGACCCCGATCTTCCTGGCGCGAGGCTGCTCTGCCCTTGGAGCTAGCTGCTCTCCAGACTTGCCTTGCTTTTAGGCTGCCTCTCCAGGAAGGAGCAGCAGCAGGAG
>NW_017190882.1:0-11061 GCF_001704415.2 Capra hircus
TCTTTTTAAAAAGCATATGATAGCGTCTGGAGAACAAAAAGCAGCAGACGAACGGAACATATAAGGGCTCGTGTTCTCAGCTGGACCCACACTAGCGGTCAGTGTCCATGCATTCCTATACATAAACTTTATACCGAACCCGAATACTAAGGTGATCATTAGGGCCGCCGAACTTGTTCAGATAAATTGAAAAATGTCAAGAAGCTAACATTATTATCATACATATAGTTAGTAAGTGGTATTAGCAGTTGGTAAGTTAATGGGGAGTTCCAATATTTTGAAGCACCGTATAACACGGGCCATGTGTGCCATCGGAGTCTTCGCTCAATCCGTGAGGGCAAGCTCAAGAGAAAGTTAGAATTTTCATATGGGAGACAGAAAGATCGATTAGTTCAGTAGCAACACATGGATCGATACTCGAGTCCTCACTATTCTATGCCCAGTATTTTACCTCTAGCCAAGTGATGAAAGTCTTCTCTCAGTCGTGGTCACAACGCCCCGCCATGGGATGAACCAATAGTTCGCAAGTGGAATTCTGGATGTGGGCGTTATGCTGGCTGTGCGGTTTTAGGCCGGTATCCTCTCGGGCGTGCCAGGGGCTAGTCGTCTGTGTCCCTAGAGCGGGTCTTGCGCAGGGGCGCTGTAGTCTCCCACATTGGCAGGTGGATTTCTTTAATGGAGCAGAAAAAAAAAAAGCAAAACAGCCAAGGGAAGCGCCAACACCTGAAGCCGGGGAACCGCAGCACCCCCCCCTGCACGCCCGGCAAGCACTGCTGGGCACCGAGCCCGTGGGCGCTCCCCGCAGCCCCGCCCGACTCAGAATGCGAGTGGCCAGCAGGGCCAGCAGGGGGGGAAGCGAGGCCTCCTGCCGGGGGGACAGGAGGAGGCCCAGCGCACCACCCACGGGGCCGTCCCGGGTCAAGGTTGAACAGGCCCTGGCCTCTGCACCGGAGCGCTCAGAGTCGCGCCTCAGTCAGCGCCCTCCAGTACGCAGAGCTCTAGCTCTGCTCAGAGCCCCGATCTGGCAGAGTTCCTGGCGCGAGGCTGCTCTGCCGGGGGCTAGCCTTGCCCAGACTTGCCTTGCTTTTAGGCGCCTCTCCAGGAAGGAGCAGGCAGCAGGAGCCTGGGAGTCGCCACTGGCCTTTCCTTGCCTCAGCTCCAATCCTGCTTGCTTTGCACTTAGGTCCCAGTCCTCCTTAAGGAGAGCTTAGGGCTGGTGGGTTGCACACTGCCAAGGGCTCCAGCAGTGAGAATTCTGTCAGAGGGAAGGGAAGGGCAACTGCAGGGCTCCTCCAGCGGTTGCTTGGCCGCCCAGATTCAGCGCCACACACGAGAGCACCAGGCTCCCAGGCCCCCTGGCTGGGTTTTCAGCCCCGCACACACGGAGGCTGATTCCTTGGGTGCCCAGAAAGTGTATGACAGACGTAGGTTCCCTAGCACTCTCCTCCCCAGCAGAAGACATGTGCAGGTGTTTGGGGCCTGATCCTGCGTGTCTGGGTTCCTGCCCACAGCCCAACTCAGGGGAAGCAGCCCCTGAGGCAAGACCTGCTGGAGGAGCCCTGCGCCCCCGCCTGATAGGCGAGTGCACAGCCAGCAGGGAAGCGAGCCTCCTCGGGGGAAGAGGAGGCAGCAAGTCCCCGTCAAGCTGAAATCCCTGCTTACACGAAGCTAAGTGCGACTCCAGTACGGCAGATCTCTAGCTCTGTTCAGAGGCCCGATCTGGCAGAGTTCCTGGCACCAAGATGCTCTGCCATAGGCGAGCCTTGCGCAGACTTGCCTTGCTTTAAGGCTCCCTCCCCAGGAAGGAGCAGGCTGTGTGAGGCTCGAAACGCCACTGGCGCCTTCCTGGCTTCAGCTCTACCCTGCCTTGCCTTTGCACTTAGGTCCCAAGCGTCCTTGAGGAGGGCTTAGGGGCTGGTGGGTTGCACACTGCCAAGGGCTCCAGCAGTGAAAGCTCTGTCAGAGGGAAGCGAAGGGCAACAGCAGGGCTCCTTCAGCGGTTCCTTGGCCGCCCAGACAAAGCTCCGCACGGAGAGCACCAGGTTCCAAGGGCCCCTGGCTGGGTTTTGCATCCCCACACTCCCAGAGGCTGACTCCGTGGGTGCCTAGAAAGTGTGTGAGAGACGTAGGTTCCCTAGCACTCTCCTCCCAGCAGAGACATGTGCAGGTGGTTGGGGCTTATCCTGCGTGTCTGGGTTCCCGCCCACAGCCTCAACTCAGGGGAAGCAGCCCCTGAGGCAAGACCTGCTGGAGGAGCCCTGCGCGCTCGCCTGATAGGCGAGAGCACAGCCAGCAGTGTAGCGAGCCTCCTCGGGAGAAGAGGAGGCCAGCCGAGCCCCAGTCAAGAGGAAAGCCCTGCTTGCACGGAGCTAAGTGGGCGCTCCAGTACGGCAGAGCTCTAGCTCTGCTCAGAGCCCCCGATCTGGCAGAGTTTCTGGCGCGAGGCTGCTCCGGCGGGGCTCGCCTTGCCCAGACTTGCCTTGCTTTTAGGCTCCTCCCCAGGAAGGAGCTGTCTGAGCGAGCCTGGGAGACGCCACTGGTGCCTTCCTTGCTCAGCTCCAATCCTGCCTTGCCTTTGCACATAGGTGCCAGGCGTCGTTGGGGAGGGCTTAGGGGGTGGTGGGTTGCACACTGCCAAGGGCTTCAGCAGTGAGAGCTCTGTCAGAGGGAAGGGAAGGGCAACTGCAGGGCTCCTCCAGCGGTTTCTAGGCCGCCTAGAATCAGCGCCGCACCGAGAGCACCAGGCTCCCAGGGCCCCTGGCTGGGGTTTTCAGCCCCGCACACACGGAGGCTGATTCCTTGGGTGCCCAGAAAGTGTATGACAGACGTAGGTTCCCTAGCACTCTCCTCCCCAGCAGAGACATGTGCAGGTGGTTGGGGCCTGATCCTGCGTGTCTGGGTTCCTGCCCACAGCCCCAACTCAGGGGAAGCAGCCCCTGAGGCAAGACCTGCTGGAGGAGCCCTGCGCCCCCGCCTGATAGGCGAGTGCACAGCCAGCAGGGAAGCGAGCCTCCTCGGGGGAAGAGGAGGCAGCCCAGCCCCGTCAAGTTGAAAGCCCTGCTTGCACGGAGCTAAGTGCGCCTCCAGTACGGCAGAGCTCTAGCTCTGCTCAGAGCCCCGATCTGGCAGAGTTCCTGGCGCGAGGCTGCTCTGCCGGGGGCTAGCCTTGCCCAGACTTGCCTTGCTTTTAGGCTGCCTCTCCAGGAAGGAGCAGGCAGCAGGAGCCTGGGAGTCGCCACTGGCGCCTTTCTTGCCTCAGCTCCAATCCTGCCTTGCCTTTGCACTTAGGTCCCAGTCCTCCTTAAGGAGAGCTTAGGGGCTGGTGGGTTGCACACTGCCAAGGGCTCCAGCAGTGAGAATTCTGTCAGAGGGAAGGGAAGGGCAACTGCAGGGCTCCTCCAGCGGTTGCTTGGCCGCCCAGATTCAGCGCCACACGGAGAGCACCAGGCTCCCAGGTCCCCTGGCTGGGGTTTTCAGCCCCGCACACACGGAGGCTGATTCCTTGGGTGCCCAGAAAGTGTATGACAGACGTAGGTTCCCTAGCACTCTCCTCCCCAGCAGAGACATGTGCAGGTGTTTGGGGCCTGATCCTGCGTGTCTGGGTTCCTGCCCACAGCCCCAACTCAGGGGAAGCAGCCCCTGAGGCAAGACCTGCTGGAGGAGCCCTGCGCCCCCGCCTGATAGGCGAGTGCACAGCCAGCAGGGAAGCGAGCCTCCTCGGGGGAAGAGGAGGCAGCAAGTCCCCGTCAAGCTGAAATCCCTGCTTCCACGAAGCTAAGTGCGACTCCAGTACGGCAGATCTCTAGCTCTGTTCAGAGGCCCGATCTGGCAGAGTTCCTGGCACCAAGATGCTCTGCCATAGGCGAGCCTTGCGCAGACTTGCCTTGCTTTAAGGCTCCCTCCCCAGGAAGGAGCAGGCTGTGTGAGGCTCGGAAACGCCACTGGCGCCTTCCTGGCTTCAGCTCTACCCCTGCCTTGCCTTTGCACTTAGGTCCCAAGCGTCCTTGAGGAGGGCTTAGGGGCTGGTGGGTTGCACACTGCCAAGGGCTCCAGCAGTGAAAGCTCTGTCAGAGGGAAGCGAAGGGCAACAGCAGGGCTCCTTCAGCGGTTCCTTGGCCGCCCAGACAAAGCTCCGCACGGAGAGCACCAGGTTCCAAGGGCCCCTGGCTGGGTTTTGCATCCCCACACTCCCAGAGGCTGACTCCGTGGGTGCCTAGAAAGTGTGTGAGAGACGTAGGTTCCCTAGCACTCTCCTCCCCAGCAGAGACATGTGCAGGTGGTTGGGGCCTGATCCTGCGTGTCTGGGTTCCCGCCCACAGCCTCAACTCAGGGGAAGCAGCCCCTGAGGCAAGACCTGCTGGAGGAGCCCTGCGCGCCCGCCTGATAGGCGAGAGCACAGCCAGCAGTGTAGCGAGCCTCCTCGGGAGAAGAGGAGGCAGCCGAGCCCAGTCAAGAGGAAAGCCCTGCTTGCACGGAGCTAAGTGCGGCCTCCAGTACGGCAGAGCTCTAGCTCTGCTCAGAGCCCCGATCTGGCAGAGTTTCTGGCGCGAGGCTGCTCGGCCGGGGGCTCGCCTTGCCCAGACTTGCCTTGCTTTTAGGCTCCCTCCCCAGGAAGGAGCTGTCTGAGCGAGCCTGGGAGACGCCACTGGTGCCTTCCTTGCCTCAGCTCCAATCCTGCCTTGCCTTTGCACATAGGTGCCAGGCGTCGTTGGGGAGGGCTTAGGGGGTGGTGGGTTGCACACTGCCAAGGGCTTCAGCAGTGAGAGCTCTGTCAGAGGGAAGGGAAGGGCAACTGCAGGGCTCCTCCAGCGGTTTCTAGGCCGCCTAGAATCAGCGCCGCACCGAGAGCACCAGGCTCCCAGGGCCCCTGGCTGGGGTTTTCAGCCCCGCACACACGGAGGCTGATTCCTTGGGTGCCCAGAAAGTGTATGACAGACGTAGGTTCCCTAGCACTCTCCTCCCCAGCAGAGACATGTGCAGGTGGTTGGGGCCTGATCCTGCGTGTCTGGGTTCCTGCCCACAGCCCCAACTCAGGGGAAGCAGCCCCTGAGGCAAGACCTGCTGGAGGAGCCCTGCGCCCCCGCCTGATAGGCGAGTGCACAGCCAGCAGGGAAGCGAGCCTCCTCGGGGGAAGAGGAGGCAGCCCAGCCCCGTCAAGTTGAAAGCCCTGCTTGCACGGAGCTAAGTGCGCCTCCAGTACGGCAGAGCTCTAGCTCTGCTCAGAGCCCCGATCTGGCAGAGTTCCTGGCGCGAGGCTGCTCTGCCGGGGGCTAGCCTTGCCCAGACTTGCCTTGCTTTTAGGCTGCCTCTCCAGGAAGGAGCAGGCAGCAGGAGCCTGGGAGTCGCCACTGGCGCCTTTCTTGCCTCAGCTCCAATCCTGCCTTGCCTTTGCACTTAGGTCCCAGTCCTCCTTAAGGAGAGCTTAGGGGCTGGTGGGTTGCACACTGCCAAGGGCTCCAGCAGTGAGAATTCTGTCAGAGGGAAGGGAAGGGCAACTGCAGGGCTCCTCCAGCGGTTGCTTGGCCGCCCAGATTCAGCGCCACACGGAGAGCACCAGGCTCCCAGGTCCCCTGGCTGGGGTTTTCAGCCCCGCACACACGGAGGCTGATTCCTTGGGTGCCCAGAAAGTGTATGACAGACGTAGGTTCCCTAGCACTCTCCTCCCCAGCAGAGACATGTGCAGGTGTTTGGGGCCTGATCCTGCGTGTCTGGGTTCCTGCCCACAGCCCCAACTCAGGGGAAGCAGCCCCTGAGGCAAGACCTGCTGGAGGAGCCCTGCGCCCCCGCCTGATAGGCGAGTGCACAGCCAGCAGGGAAGCGAGCCTCCTCGGGGGAAGAGGAGGCAGCAAGTCCCCGTCAAGCTGAAATCCCTGCTTACACGAAGCTAAGTGCGACTCCAGTACGGCAGATCTCTAGCTCTGTTCAGAGGCCCGATCTGGCAGAGTTCCTGGCACCAAGATGCTCTGCCATAGGCGAGCCTTGCGCAGACTTGCCTTGCTTTAAGGCTCCCTCCCCAGGAAGGAGCAGGCTGTGTGAGGCTCGGAAACGCCACTGGCGCCTTCCTGGCTTCAGCTCTACCCCTGCCTTGCCTTTGCACTTAGGTCCCAAGCGTCCTTGAGGAGGGCTTAGGGGCTGGTGGGTTGCACACTGCCAAGGGCTCCAGCAGTGAAAGCTCTGTCAGAGGGAAGCGAAGGGCAACAGCAGGGCTCCTTCAGCGGTTCCTTGGCCGCCCAGACAAAGCTCCGCACGGAGAGCACCAGGTTCCAAGGGCCCCTGGCTGGGTTTTGCATCCCCACACTCCCAGAGGCTGACTCCGTGGGTGCCTAGAAAGTGTGTGAGAGACGTAGGTTCCCTAGCACTCTCCTCCCCAGCAGAGACATGTGCAGGTGGTTGGGGCCTTATCCTGCGTGTCTGGGTTCCCGCCCACAGCCTCAACTCAGGGGAAGCAGCCCCTGAGGCAAGACCTGCTGGAGGAGCCCTGCGCGCCCGCCTGATAGGCGAGAGCACAGCCAGCAGTGTAGCGAGCCTCCTCGGGAGAAGAGGAGGCAGCCGAGCCCAGTCAAGAGGAAAGCCCTGCTTGCACGGAGCTAAGTGGGCCTCCAGTACGGCAGAGCTCTAGCTCTGCTCAGAGCCCCGATCTGGCAGAGTTTCTGGCGCGAGGCTGCTCGGCCGGGGGCTCGCCTTGCCCAGACTTGCCTTGCTTTTAGGCTCCCTCCCCAGGAAGGAGCTGTCTGAGCGAGCCTGGGAGACGCCACTGGTGCCTTCCTTGCCTCAGCTCCAATCCTGCCTTGCCTTTGCACATAGGTGCCAGGCGTGGTTGGGGAGGGCTTAGGGGGTGGTGGGTTGCACACTGCCAAGGGCTTCAGCAGTGAGAGCTCTGTCAGAGGGAAGGGAAGGGCAACTGCAGGGCTCCTCCAGCGGTTTCTAGGCCGCCTAGAATCAGCGCCGCACCGAGAGCACCAGGCTCCCAGGGCCCCTGGCTGGGGTTTTCAGCCCCGCACACACGGAGGCTGATTCCTTGGGTGCCCAGAAAGTGTATGACAGACGTAGGTTCCCTAGCACTCTCCTCCCCAGCAGAGACATGTGCAGGTGTTTGGGGCCTGATCCTGCGTGTCTGGGTTCCTGCCCACAGCCCCAACTCAGGGGAAGCAGCCCCTGAGGCAAGACCTGCTGGAGGAGCCCTGCGCCCCCGCCTGATAGGCGAGTGCACAGCCAGCAGGGAAGCGAGCCTCCTCGGGGGAAGAGGAGGCAGCCCAGCCCCGTCAAGTTGAAAGCCCTGCTTGCACGGAGCTAAGTGCGCCTCCAGTACGGCAGAGCTCTAGCTCTGCTCAGAGCCCCGATCTGGCAGAGTTCCTGGCGCGAGGCTGCTCTGCCGGGGGCTAGCCTTGCCCAGACTTGCCTTGCTTTTAGGCTGCCTCTCCAGGAAGGAGCAGGCAGCAGGAGCCTGGGAGTCGCCACTGGCGCCTTTCTTGCCTCAGCTCCAATCCTGCCTTGCCTTTGCACTTAGGTCCCAGTCCTCCTTAAGGAGAGCTTAGGGGCTGGTGGGTTGCACACTGCCAAGGGCTCCAGCAGTGAGAATTCTGTCAGAGGGAAGGGAAGGGCAACTGCAGGGCTCCTCCAGCGGTTGCTTGGCCGCCCAGATTCAGCGCCACACGGAGAGCACCAGGCTCCCAGGTCCCCTGGCTGGGGTTTTCAGCCCCGCACACACGGAGGCTGATTCCTTGGGTGCCCAGAAAGTGTATGACAGACGTAGGTTCCCTAGCACTCTCCTCCCCAGCAGAGACATGTGCAGGTGTTTGGGGCCTGATCCTGCGTGTCTGGGTTCCTGCCCACAGCCCCAACTCAGGGGAAGCAGCCCCTGAGGCAAGACCTGCTGGAGGAGCCCTGCGCCCCCGCCTGATAGGCGAGTGCACAGCCAGCAGGGAAGCGAGCCTCCTCGGGGGAAGAGGAGGCAGCAAGTCCCCGTCAAGCTGAAATCCCTGCTTACCACGAAGCTAAGTGCGACTCCAGTACGGCAGATCTCTAGCTCTGTTCAGAGGCCCGATCTGGCAGAGTTCCTGGCACCAAGATGCTCTGCCATAGGCGAGCCTTGCGCAGACTTGCCTTGCTTTAAGGCTCCCTCCCCAGGAAGGAGCAGGCTGTGTGAGGCTCGGAAACGCCACTGGCGCCTTCCTGGCTTCAGCTCTACCCCTGCCTTGCCTTTGCACTTAGGTCCCAAGCGTCCTTGAGGAGGGCTTAGGGGCTGGTGGGTTGCACACTGCCAAGGGCTCCAGCAGTGAAAGCTCTGTCAGAGGGAAGCGAAGGGCAACAGCAGGGCTCCTTCAGCGGTTCCTTGGCCGCCCAGACAAAGCTCCGCACGGAGAGCACCAGGTTCCAAGGGCCCCTGGCTGGGTTTTGCATCCCCACACTCCCAGAGGCTGACTCCGTGGGTGCCTAGAAAGTGTGTGAGAGACGTAGGTTCCCTAGCACTCTCCTCCCCAGCAGAGACATGTGCAGGTGGTTGGGGCCTTATCCTGCGTGTCTGGGTTCCCGCCCACAGCCTCAACTCAGGGGAAGCAGCCCCTGAGGCAAGACCTGCTGGAGGAGCCCTGCGCGCCCGCCTGATAGGCGAGAGCACAGCCAGCAGTGTAGCGAGCCTCCTCGGGAGAAGAGGAGGCAGCCGAGCCCAGTCAAGAGGAAAGCCCTGCTTGCACGGAGCTAAGTGCGGCCTCCAGTACGGCAGAGCTCTAGCTCTGCTCAGAGCCCCGATCTGGCAGAGTTTCTGGCGCGAGGCTGCTCGGCCGGGGGCTCGCCTTGCCCAGACTTGCCTTGCTTTTAGGCTCCCTCCCCAGGAAGGAGCTGTCTGAGCGAGCCTGGGAGACGCCACTGGTGCCTTCCTTGCCTCAGCTCCAATCCTGCCTTGCCTTTGCACATAGGTGCCAGGCGTCGTTGGGGAGGGCTTAGGGGGTGGTGGGTTGCACACTGCCAAGGGCTTCAGCAGTGAGAGCTCTGTCAGAGGGAAGGGAAGGGCAACTGCAGGGCTCCTCCAGCGGTTTCTAGGCCGCCTAGAATCAGCGCCGCACCGAGAGCACCAGGCTCCCAGGGCCCCTGGCTGGGGTTTTCAGCCCCGCACACACGGAGGCTGATTCCTTGGGTGCCCAGAAAGTGTATGACAGACGTAGGTTCCCTAGCACTCTCCTCCCCAGCAGAGACATGTGCAGGTGTTTGGGGCCTGATCCTGCGTGTCTGGGTTCCTGCCCACAGCCCCAACTCAGGGGAAGCAGCCCCTGAGGCAAGACCTGCTGGAGGAGCCCTGCGCCCCCGCCTGATAGGCGAGTGCACAGCCAGCAGGGAAGCGAGCCTCCTCGGGGGAAGAGGAGGCAGCCCAGCCCCGTCAAGTTGAAAGCCCTGCTTGCACGGAGCTAAGTGCGCCTCCAGTACGGCAGAGCTCTAGCTCTGCTCAGAGCCCCGATCTGGCAGAGTTCCTGGCGCGAGGCTGCTCTGCCGGGGGCTAGCCTTGCCCAGACTTGCCTTGCTTTTAGGCTGCCTCTCCAGGAAGGAGCAGGCAGCAGGAGCCTGGGAGTCGCCACTGGCGCCTTTCTTGCCTCAGCTCCAATCCTGCCTTGCCTTTGCACTTAGGTCCCAGTCCTCCTTAAGGAGAGCTTAGGGGCTGGTGGGTTGCACACTGCCAAGGGCTCCAGCAGTGAGAATTCTGTCAGAGGGAAGGGAAGGGCAACTGCAGGGCTCCTCCAGCGGTTGCTTGGCCGCCCAGATTCAGCGCCACACGGAGAGCACCAGGCTCCCAGGGTCCCCTGGCTGGGGTTTTCAGCCCCGCACACACGGAGGCTGATTCCTTGGGTGCCCAGAAAGTGTATGACAGACGTAGGTTCCCTAGCACTCTCCTCCCCAGCAGAGACATGTGCAGGTGTTTGGGGCCTGATCCTGCGTGTCTGGGTTCCTGCCCACAGCCCCAACTCAGGGGAAGCAGCCCCTGAGGCAAGACCTGCTGGAGGAGCCCTGCGCCCCCGCCCGATAGGCGAGTGCACAGCCAGCAGGGAAGCGAGCCTCCTCGGGGGAAGAGGAGGCAGCAAGTCCCCGTCAAGCTGAAATCCCTGCTTCCACGAAGCTAAGTGCGACTCCAGTACGGCAGATCTCTAGCTCTGTTCAGAGGCCCGATCTGGCAGAGTTCCTGGCACCAAGATGCTCTGCCATAGGCGAGCCTTGCGCAGACTTGCCTTGCTTTAAGGCTCCCTCCCCAGGAAGGAGCAGGCTGTGTGAGGCTCGGAAACGCCACTGGCGCCTTCCTGGCTTCAGCTCTACCCCTGCCTTGCCTTTGCACTTAGGTCCCAAGCGTCCTTGAGGAGGGCTTAGGGCTGGTGGTTGCACACTGCAAGGGCTCCAGCAGTGAAAGCTCTGTCAGAGGAAGCGAAGGGCAACAGCAGGAGCAGGGGTAGATGCTGGGAAGCAGGAGCGCGCAAGTGGACGTTTCGGGAGCCTCAACGCTTGCTGCCTTTGGGGAGGGAGCCTTTAAAGCGAAGGCAATCGTGCGCAGGCTGGCCTATGGCACGAGCATTCTTGGGTGCCAGGAACGTCGTGCAAGATCTGGGTCGCTGAACAGATAGCTAGATCTGCGACTGAGTCGCACTTAGCTTTCTGTGGAACGAGGGATTTCGGCTTTGGACGGGATCTGCTGCTCTCTGTACCCCCGAGGAGGCCTGCTACTCCTGCTTTGGCTGTGATCGCGTCATTCGGGCGAGGCGCGGGTCCTCACTCCAGCAGGGTCTTGCTCAGGCCTGTTTCGCTCGATGGGGCTGTTGGGAGGAACTAGAACTGCGAGATAGGCCAACCGTTGACAATGTTTCTCTGCTGGGAGTGAGATGTAGGGAACCGCGTCTGTCATACACTTCTTTGGTGAGACACAAGGAATAGCCTCCGTGGTGCGGGCGAAACCCAGCAGGGGACTGTGATCTGGGCCTGTGCTCTCGTGTGTTGCGCTGAGGTTGAGCGGGCGAGGCAACCCGCTGAGGCCGTTGGGCAGATTGCGCTTGCCCTTCTTCTGGACAAATCTCTACTGCGAGGCGC
>NW_017190883.1:0-11061 GCF_001704415.2 Capra hircus
ACAGGGCTGTCCACGGGCACCGCGTGGTGTGAGTCGATCCTCGACTTGAAACTCGAGGCAGTGCAGGGAAAACGGTTTCCCTGGAATGGACTGAGATTTCTGGGGGACTCTGGGAATGGTGACACGACCCTGGAGTTCCTCTCGCCTATCCTGTGGAGAGCGCCTCCTCTTGAGATGGGACGGAAACGCTGTGAATTCTTGACCGAGCACGCAGGGAAAGGATCCCTCCTCTCCAGCTAGGAGGCGGAAATGGGGCTACTGTGGATGTGGGGGGACTCTCGTGCTTCTTCTCGAGTGGAGACGCGTAGTCGGGTAACTTCTTGAGTTGCAGCAAGGGTTGAGTTGCAGCAAGGGTGTGAAGGACCCTTTGGAAGTTCCAGAGGTTAGGTGTGATTAGCCTCGAGATGCCTCAGCGGAAATGGGCCTCATCTCGCCTGGAGGGGAGAACCTCCTGGATTTCTCGAGTTGCGGCAGGTGCTCTCGACTTACGACGGGGACCTCAGGGACCCGCTCTGGTGGCCTCAGGAAAGGCCAGTCCCCGGAGTGCTCGGGGCCTCTCGGGATTCCTCTCCCGTCGATGCCGGGGCCTAAGATCTTGTGTGGAGTGGGTGCCGGAACCTGAGGATTCCTCTCCAGTGCTGACATGGATCTTGGGGTACTTCTGGAGTCTCCCAGTGGAGTCAGTCCTCGTCTCGAGTGGGGCATGCACTTGCGCTTTCCTCCCGAGCTGTAGCAGCAGTGTCGCGCTTCCATTCGCGTGGATGAACGGATCTGTGGCTTTCCCTCGAGGCTTTCCCACGAGGCTTTCCCACGAGGGTTTCCCACAGGGCTGTCCCACGTGCCGTGGTGTGTGTAGATCCTCGGCTTGAAAGTCGAGGCAGTGCAGGGAAAACAGGTTTGCCTGGAATGGACTGAGACATCTGGGGGACTCTGGGAATGGTGGCACGACCCTGGAGTTCCTCTGGCCTTTCCTGTGGAGACCGCCTCCTCTTGAGATGCGACGGGAACGCGGAATTCTTTCCCGACCACGCAGGGAAAGGAACCCTCCTCTCGAGCTAGGAGGCGGAAACGGGGCTCCTCTGGATGTGGGCGGGACCTCGTGCTTCCTCTCGACTGGAGACGGGTATGTCGGGGAACTTCTTGAGTTGCAGCAAGGTTGAAGGACCCTTTGGAAGTTCCAGATGTTAGGTGTGATTTGCCTCGAGACGCCTCAGCGGAAATGGGCCTCATCTCGCCTGGACGGGAGAACCTCCTGGATTTTCTCGAGTTGCGCAGGTGCTCTCGACTTACGACGGGGACCTCAGGGACCCGCTCTGGTGGCCTCAGAAAGGCCAGTCCCCATGCGAGTTCCTCGGGGGCCTCTCGGGATTCCTCTCCGTCGATGGGGCCTAAGATCTTGTGTGGAGTCGGTGCCGGAACCTGAGGATTCCTCTCAGTGCTGACATGATCTTGGGGTACTTCTGGAGTCTCCCCAGGGGAGTCAGTCCTCGTCTCGAGTGGGGGCATGCACATGCGCTTTCCTCCCGATCTGTAGCAGCAGTGTCATGCTTCCTTCGCTGGATCAAGGGATCTGTGGCTTTCCCTCGAGGCCACGAGGCTTTCCCACGAGGCTTTCCCACAGGATGTCCCACGTGCCACCGTGGTGTGAGTCGATTTCGGCTTCAAGTCGAGGCAGTGCAGGGAAAACAGGTTTCCCTGAATGGACTGAGACATCTGGGGGACTCTGGGAATAGTGGCACGACCCAGGAGTTCCTCTCGCCTTTCCTGTGGAGAGCGCCTCCTCTTGAGATGCGACGGGAAAGCCGGGAATTCTTCCCGACCACACAGGGAAAGGATCCCTCCTTTCAGTTAGGAGGCGGAAACGGGGCTCCTCTGGATGTGGGCGGACTCTCGTGCTTCCTCTCGAGTGGAGACGGGTATGTCGGGGAACTTCTTAAGTTGCAGCAAGGGTGTGAGGGACCCTTTGGAAGTTCCAGAGGTTTGGTGTGATTAGCCTCGAGACGCCTCAGCGGAAATGGGCCTCATCTCGCCTGGGGGGACAGCCTCCTGGATTTTCTCGAGTTGCGGCAGGTGCTCTCGACTTATGATGGGGACCTCAGGGACCCGCTCTGGTGGCCTCAGGAAAGGCCAGTCCCCATGCGAGTTGCTCGGGGCCTCTCGGGATTCCTCTCCCGTCGATACCGGGCCTAAGACCTTGTGTGGAGTCTGTGCCGGAACCTGAGGATTCCTCTCCAGTGCTGACATGCATCTTGGGGTACTTCTGGAGTCTCCCCAGGGGAGTCAGTCCTCGTCTCGAGTGGGGCATGCAATGCGCTTTCCTCCCGAGCTGTAACAGCAGTGTCGCGCTTCCCTTCGCGTGGATCAAGGGATCTGGGCTTTCCCTCGAGGCTTTCCCACGAGGTTTTCCTTCGAGGCTTTCCCACAGGGCTGTCCCACGTGCCACCTTGGTGTGAGTCGATCCTCGACTTGGAACTCGAGGCAGTGCAGGGAAAACAGGTTTCCTGGAATGGACTGAGACTTCTGGGGGACTCTGGGAATGGTGACACGACCCTGGAGTTCCTCTGGCCTTTCCTGTGGAGAGCGCCTCCTCTTGAGATGCGACGGGAACGCCGGGAATTCTTTCCCGACCACGCAGGGAAAGGATCCCTCCTTCGAGCTAGGAGCGGAAACGGGGCTCCTCTGGATGTGGGAGGGACTCTCGTGCTTCCTCTCGAGTGGAGACGGTTGTCGGGGAACTTCTTGAGTTGCAGCAAGGGTGTGAAGGACCCTTTGGAAGTTTACAGATGTTAGATGAGATTAGCCTCCAGACGCCTCAGTGGAAATGGGCCTCATCTCGCCTGGAGGGGAGAACTTCCTGGATTTTCTCGAGTTGCGACAGGTGCTCTCGACTTACGACGGGGACCTCAGGGACCCATTCTCCTGACCTCAGGAAAGGCCAGTCCCCATGTGAGTTGCTCGGGGCCTCTCGGGATTCCTTCCCCGACGATGCCGGGGCTTAAGACCTTGTGTGGAGATGGTGCCGGAACCTGAGGATTCCTCTCCAGTGCTGACATGGATCTTGGGGTAGTTCTGGAGTCTCCCCAGGGGAGTCAGTTCTCGTCTCGAGTGGGCCATGCACGTGCGCTTTCCTCTCGAGCTGTAGCAGCAGTGTCACGCTTCCCATCGCGTGGATCAAGGGATCTGTGGCTTTCCCTCGAGGCTTTCCACCGAGGCTTTCCCACGAGGTTTTCCCACAGGGCTGTCCCACGTGCCACCGTGGTGTGTTTCGATCCTCGGCTTGAAAGTCGATGCAGTGCAGGGAAAACAGGTTTGCCTGGAATGGACTGAGACATCTGGGGGACTCTGGGAATGGGGCACGACCCTGGAGTTCCTCTGGCCTTTCCTGTGGACAGCGCCTCCTCTTGAGATGCGACGGGAACGCCGGGAATTCTTTCCCGACCACGCAGAGAAAGGATCCCTCCTCTCGAGCTAGGAGGCGGAAACGGGGCTCCTCTGGATGTGGGCGGGACCATCGTGCTTCCTCTCGAGTGGAGACGGGTATGTCGGGGAACTTCTTGAGTTGCAGCAAGGGTGTGAAGGACCCTTTGGCAGTTCCAGATGTTAGGTGTGATTTGCCTGGAGACGCCTCAGCGGAAATGGCCTCATCTCGCCTGGAGGGGAGAACCTCCTGGATTTTCTCGAGTTGCGGCAGGTGCTCTCGACTTACGATGGGGACCTCAGGGACCCGCTCTGGTGGCCTCAGGAAAGGCCAGTCCCATGCGAGTTGCTCGGGGCCTCTCGGGATTCCTCTCCCGTCGATGCCGGGGCTTAAGATCTTGTGTGGAGCCGGTGCCGGAACCTGAGGATTCCTCTCCAGTGCTGACATGGATCTGGGGGTACTTCTGAAGTCTCCCCAGTGGAGTCAGTCCTCGTCTCAAGTGGGGCATGCACGTGCGCTTTCCTTCCGAGCTGTAGCAGCAGTGTCGCACTTCCCTTCGCGTGGATCAAGGGATCTGTGGCTTTCCCTAGAGGCTTTCCCAAGAGGCTTTCCCACGAGGCTTTCCACAGGGCTGTCCCACGTGCCACCGTGGTGGGAGTCGATCCTCGGCTTGAGAGTGGAGGCAGTGCTGGGAAAACAGGTTTCCCTGGAATGGACTGAGACATCTCGGGGACTCTGGAATGTGGCACGACCCTGGAGTTCCTCTCGCCTTTCCTGTAGAGAGCGCCTCCACTTGAGATGCGACGGGAACGCCGGGAATTCTTTCCCGACCACGCAGGGAAAGGATCCCTCCTCTCGAGCTAGGAGGCGGAAACAGGGCTCCTCTGGATGTGGGCGGGACTCTCGTGCTTCCTCTCGAGTGGAGTCGCGTATGTCGGGGAACTTCTTGAGTTGCAGCAAGGGTGTGAAGGACCCTTTGGAAGTTCCAGAGTTTAGGTGTGATTAGCCTAGAGACGCCTCAGCTGAAATGGGCCTCATCTCGCCAGGAGGGAGAACCTCCTGGATTTTCTCGAGTTGCGGCAGGTGCTCTCGACTTACGACGGGGACCTCAGGGACCCGCTCTTTTGGCCTCAGGAAAGGCCAGTCCCCTTGCGAGTTGCTCGGGGCCTCTCGGGGGCCTCTCGGGTTTCCTCTCCCGTCAATGCTGTAGCCTAAAACCTTGTGTGGAGTCAGTGCCGGAACCTGAGGATTCCTCTCCAGTGCTGACATGGATCTTGGGGTACTTCTGTAGTCTCCCCAGGGGAGTCAGTCTTCGTCTCGAGTGGGGGCATGCACGTGCGCTTTCCTCCCGAGCTGTAGCAGCAGTGTCACGCTTCCCTTCGCGTGAACCAAGGGATAAGGGGCTTTCCCTCGAGGCTTTCCCACGAGGCTTTCCCACGAGGCTTTCTGCCGGGGTCCAGCCCCGGTGGATCCAGGGAATTCGAAGGGTGAACGGCGTTGGCGTGGAAAGACTTGTTTGTTTAGTAATGTAAGATTAGATTAAGAAACTATAGTGTAATAAGAAGATTAAGTGGAGGAAGAGGGCTGAATAGCTTGGTTTACGCGGAAGGCCAATAAAATTCCAGACAAGGAATTTGCACCATCTACGTTGGGCCACCGGCGCCCGCTTGAATATCTAAGGGTGCCTCGCCTTAAGCTCCCTTTCGTGCGGGTCTTAACAGCCGGGGCAAGTAAGTAGACCTGGCGAGCCTCTGCGCCCCAGATGGAGATTCAGCCTGAAGTTAAAGTAAAGAGCAGAGAGAGGGAAGGGGAGAGAAGAGGAGAGAGAGAGAGACATGGGGGAGCCAGAGTCCCAAGAAACCAGGCCGAGAGACTAGTTCGAGAAACTGGTCCGATCCTTTATTGTTCAGAAGGCCTTTTATACTTTTGATAAAACACGGAGATCAATGGGTAACACAGAATTATGTAGCGTTCGCAGCCCAGACTCTTTCTATACATCATTTTGTATACAAAAGGTCTCAGGTGATTTACATTATCTTCTGGCCAAGAAGCTTGTTAACACTTTTTAGCTCTCTTCCTTAATGAATGTTGATTTTGTTTCCCCTGAAGTGTTTTTCTTTAATTTGCATCTCCTTAAAGCATTAAAGTTACATCTCTATAGAACAAAGGTGCAGTGGGATATAACAAAGAAGGTACTTAACTCAAAGATCTAATGTTGCTAATACCAGGTCTACTACTTGTTTTTCTATATGCCAACTATATCTAAAAATAAAGGATATGAAAATTTGGCAGCAAGCATTGACTCAACAAATGAAACTTTTAATCAGTCCTATTCTAAAGATTTTGACTCTTCGGAAGCCCCTACATTCCTAGGATGTTTTAAGCTTCCTGTGCCTCCTGCGGTCAGGAGGCCTCAAACAATCACACTCGCAGAGTCCTGCAGGCAGGCTAGAAAGCCATCGGAGGGGTTTTTAGATTGAAACACTCTTTCAAATGCAGAAGACTGAAACCCTGAATTGACTTTTTCCAGAAAATGTCAGAAGAGTGGAAAAGCAGAGCACAAAAGCCGGCAGATTTTTTTGGGGTACATGCTTAGGAATTTCCAGAGGGGTCCCTGAAGTCTGAGCATGCCTTGCGTATGTCAGCTTCCTTCCTCATGACCTTGTCACGGGCGGGATTCCTCACACTGGCTCCCGGCATCTCCCTTTTTAATTTTAAATAATTAATTATTTATGTTTAAAATCAGGTGCAGTTCGGTCTCGAGATTCCGAATGCTCTGCCGAAGAATCTAGACAATATAGGGAAGTATGATTATGAGGAGCAAGATTATAGACAGTAGACAGAACAGTCTTCAGAAATGAAGTTAGAGAAAGTGTGGGAAAAGTCATTGGCTTCTCCTGCGGTGGTAAAATCTAATCGGGAGTGTTCCAAGGTCTGAATCTGATTATGATGTTTCCCTAAGTCTAAACTAATATCTGAGCTGTTCCAAAATACCTAAACCTTGATTTTTTAACATATTGGGCATTTACACTTGTTGAGTCAATGATTGCTGTTGTAGTAACAATAACAATTGTTGTAACACAGCAAGAACATAATTATCATATCAATAAGTTGTTACAGTTATAGGACATCTTTAAAACCACAGAAGAGCAGACATTACTTTGAGGAGTTAAACAAGATGAAAACATCCATGGTTCACAAGTCGCTACATTAGGTACATTAAGTTTTCTGGAATCATTGGTGAAAAGAAGAACATAAGGAGAGGATAGACAAGCCAAAATAGAGTAAATAGAGTCATTTTCTGGTTGGAGTTTGTGCTGCAGCAGCTGTTAGTCCGCCGGGATCTTGATGTTTCTTTTGCCTCTTTTGCCGGTGGAGCAGCGGCCTTCACCCCGCCCTCTGACACTGGCGCTGTTATGGGGCTGCGAGTGCGGTGCACTGGGTTCCGTCAGTCAGGCTGGCCCCACCCGCAGCTTTTGGTGCGCGGCTGTTTCCCGCGTGGTGGTGGCAGAGAAGTTCCCTTTTTCTTTTGTGGCGAATCAGTCTGTCCGGGATCCAAGTTGACGAATCTGCACCCTGTGGAAAAAAATATAAACACTTCCTCGACCCGCAGTAAATTTTGGGTCGGGATCTTTTTGTTATCTGGAGGAGATCTTTTTGCTTTACTAATGGCTTTTTATTTTACTGTTTCAAACGAATCAGCATTTAACTTATTACAAAGAGAACATGTTGTAAAATCTGACGGGGGAAAACTATACTTAATTTCTCTCTTTTTAATTTTTGAATTAACAAAGCACGTGAGGGTAAATGATGCAAGATCTGATCACAAGAATTTCCTATAGGAATCTGCCAATCATCAAACATTTGAAAAGCATCAAGTTGTTCTCTGTTATATGGAAGTACAATTTTTGATGGTTCTTTATTAAACAATTTAATAAATCAGTATATTTGAATTAATCTTTTTAATTAATATGTCAGTAATTTTTCCTTAGGCAGAGGCCACTGTTCCACCCACACCGGATCTTGAGATTTTCATGTAATGGGGTAGGCAGCAAAAACAATGGCCTTCATTATAAATTTGGATATCCCAATCCAGTATATAGCTTGCGAGGAGTTGGGCAAATTAGCTCAATTATTCTTGTCTGTTGTTTACCCAATCCTTTTGATGGATCATAGCCGATCTGCAGCATCTGAGAGGTCACTTTATCATCAGGGCTAAAAAAACACTCCCATTTGAGATAGCATGTCCCTCCCCCACAGGGTAAGGGGAGTGAAGGGACTACATACGGTTGGAAAGTTCCACGGGTGTCCTCAAATTGCCAATCTAAAATTTTTGCACTTTTGGCTACTGTGGGGGCTCTTCCTATCCCCACCAAGTTATTTTCAGTAGTATGTGTGGGCCAGGAGGTGGGCCAGGAGCTAGGCCAGTCTTTTCCTGAAATGCAAGAAACGTCTGCTCCTGTGTCTAATAACCCCACAATAGACTTGCCATTAATCAGAATAGTTTTCATAGGCCGTTTCTGAGTAATTTTTGTTATCCAAAAAACCATATCACTAGACCCAAATATAAGAAGCAAGAAAAGAGGTGTTACACAATATCTTTATGAGCTTTTCTAATGATCTTTTTATAACCCAAATCTGGTCTATAGCCTTTTAGATGACAAGTAACCATTTAATCTTAGCTTGAATACTTCCAGCAACGGGGAGCTCACTATTCACCAAGGTTTTAAACTCTCTCTCACCTCTTACTCTATAGCATTTTTATCCTGCATACCACTTTTTCTAACTCCTTTTCAGTAGTATATGTTGGCCAGGAGCTGCGCTAGTCTCTCAGCAATGTAAGAAACGTCTTGTCTATTGTCTAACAGCCATGACATTTTATATCTTTGAATTAAAAAATCTTTTAAAGGCCTAGAAGCTGCAATTTTTTTGCACCCAAAAAGCTAGATCTAGATCCTCTGGGGCTTTTTTTGTCTGGTTTTTCTGTTTGGTAATAAGGTAAAAGCAAAAGCTGTGCTATTATTTTTTTTTTAATTTTTATTAATTGCACAGTTTTAGCAGGTGGCGAGATCAAAACTTCAGTTTTTTCAGTATAATCAGAATTTACTACACAAGACACTACCGAAATTTCTTGAAAAGAAAGCAAGCTATGCCCCAGTACAAGTCTTACAATGTCCTCAGGCAGGGGACTAGCCACTCTCATTGGAATCTGAGTCACTGGCACATCAGAGGTTAATATTATTGAGGTGGTGGAACTGAGGTCTAGGCCTGAGCTACCTGGGGTTGTTTGGTACGGGTTGTTGTGTCTGTTTAGCAGGACATTTTGGCAAAACATGTTCTATTTGGCCTCAAGAGAAACATTTTGCATTTGTAAAGTCCTTTTTATTACGAATATTTTTTTTTCTGTTTTTCTTTTTTCCTTTTTTTTTTTTTTTGTTGGGTGAGGCCCCTCCCTGAGGGGATTATTATCAAGGAGCAAGCTCTGTTTTAAAAGCTCTTTTGCTCAAAAATATTGTCACTATCGTTTTCAAACTTAAGCAATGTTTCTGGGAGGCTTTGGATATAAAGTGGGGAGTTCTTAAGCCCTGGGGAGGCGCAAGCAGAGGTTGCAGTGGTCGCCTTAAATAAGGACAACTTTTTTAAAGGTTTGGTTTGTGTAGAGGGGGAGGGGGCTCTCCAGGGCGCTCGGCCGCTGCGTCCTATAAGCACCCTCCTTCCTCGGGAGGAAGAGTACAGTCTCTCTCCTTTTGTTTGCCAATGGCAGAAAATATGATCTGCGTAATAGGTGGAGACCCACTACGATCCACTGCTATAGTCTCTCCCATAGGCTATCTAACTAACAGCCTCATGACGGGGGTCCAGAACATCTGTAATAATATTTTACAGAGCAAAAGCATTTACAGGCCCATGCAAAGTATAATTAGTTTTTAGCTGTTTTATTACCTTTATCCAAGTATCTAAATCTCTTTTCTGGAAACCAAGGACATTGGTCTCATAACACTAGCCTTTTAATCTTTAATTTGTCTTTTTTGTTTAACAGTTACAAAATTACTTGTATAAAGAGGTGTCATTGTTTTGAGTCATTGTTACCCGTGTCAGAAAATTAAGAGTTATAGAAAAGTCTGCCCTGACAAAAAGGTTTTACCTTAGCCAAGGGGGGTTTTGTTTTAAACCCTAAGATAGCAGGTTTCTTTTCAACCTCTAGAGCACCAGGTTTCTCTTAAACCCTTGAACACTTCCCACTCGTCCTCACCCTGTCTATCCTACAGGGGGGTCCGCGGCACTCTGAGTGGGGTCCTAGCCGTCCCGAACACTCAACACTGGGGAGTACCCGAAAGTACTCCGGGGGGAGTGATTAAGTCACTCCGGGGGAGCAACAGAGAGTGGGGGGAGCAACGGAGAGGGCTCCGGGGGGAGCAGCAGAGAGTGCTCCGGGGGAGCTTTTGCTCCGAGGAACCTATCTTCGAATAGCCTGTTCCGGGCGCCACTTGCCGGGGTCCTGGCCCGGTGGATCCAGGGAATTCGAAGGTGGACGGCGTTGGCGTGGAAAGACTTGTTTGTTTATTAATGTAAGATTAGATTAAGAAACTATAGTGTAATAAGAAGATTAAGTGAGGAAGAGGGCTGAATAGCTTGGTTTACGCGGAAGGCCAATAAAATTCCAGACAAGGAATTTGCACCATCTACGTTGGGCCACCGGCGCCCGCTTGAATATCTAAGGGTGCCTCGCCTTAAGCTCCCTTTCGTGCGGGTCTTAACAGCCGGGGCAAGTAAGTAGACCTGGCGAGCCTCCGCGCCCCAGATGGAGATTCAGCCTGAAGTTAAAGTAAAGAGCAGAGAGAGGGAAGGGAGAGAAGAGGAGAGAGAGAGACATGGGGGGAGCCAGAGTCCCAAGAAACCAGGCCGAGAGACTAGTTCGAGAAACTGGTCCGATCCTTTATTGTTCAGAAGGCCTTTTATACTTTTGATAAAACATGGAGATCAACGGGTAACACAGAATTATGTAGCGTTCGCAGCCCAGACTCTTTCTATACATCATTTTGTATACAAAAGGTCTCAGGTGATTTACATTATCTTCTGGCCAAGAAGCTTGTTAACACTTTTTAGCTCTCTTCCTTAATGAATGTTGATTTTGTTTCCCCTGAAGTGTTTTTCTTTAATTTGCATCTCCTTAAAGCATTAAAGTTACATCTCTATAGAACAAAGGTGCAGTGGGATATAACAAAGAAGGTACTTAACTCAAAGATCTAATGTTGCTAATACCAGGTCTACTACTTGTTTTTCTATATACCAACTATATCTAAAAATAAAGGATATGAAAATTTGGCAGCAAGCATTGACTCAACAAATGAAACTTTTAATCAGTCCTATTTTAAAGATTTTGACTCTTCGGAAGCCCCTACATTCCTAGGATGTTTTAAGCTTCCTGTGCCTCCTGCGGTCAGGAGGCCTCAAACAATCACACTCGCAGAGTCCTGCAGGCAGGCTAGAAAGCCATCGGAGGGGTTTTTAGATTGAAACACTCTTTCAAATGCAGAAGACTGAAACCCTGAATTGACTTTTTCCAGAAAATGTCAGAAGAGTGGCAAGCCCAAAAGCCGGCGGATTTTTGTTGGGGTACATGCTTAGGAATTTCCAGAGGG
>NW_017190884.1:0-11060 GCF_001704415.2 Capra hircus
AACAATAAAGGAGGAGGCCAGTTTCTCGGACCAGCTTCTCGAACTAGTCTCTCAGCCTGGTTTCTTGGGACTCTGGCTCCCCCTGTGTCTTTCTCCTCTTTCTTCTTCTCTACCTTTCCTTCTCTCTGCTCTTTACTATAACTTCAGGCTGAATCTCCACCTGGAGTGCGGAGGCTCGCCAGGTCTACTTACTTGGCCTGGCTGTTAAGAACCGCATGAAAGGGAGCTTAAGGCGAGGCACCCTTAGATATTCAAGCGGGCGCCGGTGGCCCAACGTAGGTGGTGCAAATTCCTTGTCTGGAATTTTATTGGCCGTCGCGAAAACCAAGCTATTCAGCACTCTTCCTCCACTTAATCTTCTTACTACACTATAGTTTCCTAATGTAATCTTACATTAATAAATAAACAAGTCTTTCCACACCAACGCCGTCCACCCTTCGAATTCCCTGGATCCACCGGGGCTGGACCCCGGCATAAGACCTTGTGTGGATTCGGTGCCGGAACCTGAGGATTCCTCTCCAGTGCTGACATGGATCTTGGGGTACTTCTGGAGTCTCCCCAGGGGAGTCAGTCCTCGTCTGGTGTGGGGGCATGCACGTGCGCTTTCCTCCCGAGCTGTAGCAGCAGTGTCACGCTTCCCTTCGCGAGGATCAAGGGATCTGTGGCTTTCCCTCGAGGCTTTCCCACAGGGCTGTCCCATGTGCCACCGTGGTGTGAGTCGATCCTCGGCTTGAAAGTCGAGGCAGCGCAGGGAAAACAGGTTTCCCTGGAATGGACTGAGACATCTTGGGGACTCTGGGAATGGGGCCTGATCCTGGAGTTCTTCTCGCCTTTCCTGTGGAGAGCGCCTCCTCTTGAGATGCGACGGGAACGCTAGGAATTCTTTCCCGACCACGCAGGGAAAGGAACCCTCCTCTCGAGCTAGCAGGCGGAAACGGGGCCACTCTGGATATGGGCGGGACTCTCCCATTCCTCTAGAGTGGAGACGGGTATGTCGGGGAACTTCTTGAGTTGCAGCAAGGGTGTGAAAGACCCTTTGGAAGTTCCAGAGTTTAAGTGTGATTACCCCCTACTTGCCTCAGCGGAAATGGGCCTCATCTCGTCTGGAGGGGAGAACCTCCTGGATTTTCTCGAGTTGCGGCAGGTGCTCTCGACTTACGAAGGGGCCTCAGGGATCCGTTCTGGTGGCCTCAGTAAAGGCCAGTCCCCATGGGAGTTGCTCGGGGCCTCTCGGGATTCCTCTCCCATCGATGCTGGGGCCTAAGACCTTGTGTGGACTCAGTGCCGGAACCTGAGGATTCCTCTCCAGTGCTGACATGGATCTTGAGGGTACTTCTGGATTCTCCCCAGGGCAGTCAGTCCTCGTCTCGAGTGGGGGCATGCACGTGCGCTTTCCTCCCCGAGCTGTAGCAGCAGTGTCCCGCTTCCCTTCGCGTGGATCAAGGGATCTGTGTCTTTCCCTCGAAGCTTTCCCACGAGGCTTTCCCACAGGGCTGTCCCACGTGCAACCGTGGTGTGAGTCGATCCTCGGCTTGAAAGTCGAGGCAGTGCAGGGAAAACAGTTTTCCCTGGAATGGACTGAGACATCCAGGGACTCTGGGAATGGTGGCACGACCCTGGAGTTCCTCTCGCCTTTCCTGTGGAGAGCGCTTCCTCTTGAGATGCAACGGGAACGCCGGGAATTCTTTCCCGACCACGCTGGGAAAGGATCCCTCCCCTCGAACTAGGAGGCGGAAACGGGGCTCCTCTGGATGTGGGCGGGACTCTCGTGCTTCCTCTCGAGTGGAGACGGGTATGTCGGGGAACTTCTTGAGTTGCAACAAGGGTGTGAAGGACCCTTTGGAAGTTCCAGATGTTAGATGTGATTAGCCCTCGAGACTCCTCAGCGGAAATGGGCCCTCATCTCGCCTGGAGGGGAGAACCTCCTGGATTTTCTCGAGTTGCGTCAGGTGCTCTCGACTTACGACGGGGACCTCAGGGACCCGCTCTGGTGGCCTCAGGAAAGCCCAGTCCCCATGCGAGTTGCTCGGGGGCCTCTCGGGATTCCTCTCCTGTCGATGCCGGGGTCTAAGACCTTGTGTGGACTCGGTGCCGGAACCTGAGGATTCCTCTCCAGTGTGACATGGATCTTGGGGTACTTCTGGTGTCTCCCCAGGGGAGTCAGTCCTCGTCTCGAGTGGGGGGCATGCACGTGCCCTTTCCTCCCGAGCTGTAGGCAGCAGTGTCACGCTTCCCTATGCGTGGATCAAGGGGTATGCGGCTTTCCCTCGAGGCTTTCCCACGAGGCTTTCCCACGAGGCTTTTCCACAGGGCTGTCCCACCTGTCACCATGTTGTGAGTCGATCCTCGGCTTGAAAGTCGAGGCAGTGCAGGGAAAACAGATTTCCCTGGAATGGACTGAGACATCTGGGGGACTCTGGAATGTGGCACGACCCTGGAGTTCCTTTCGCCTTTCTTGTACAGAGAGCCTCCTCTTGAGATGGGTCGGGAACGCCGGGAATTCTTTCCCGACCACGAAGGGAAAGGATCCCTCCTCTCGAGGTAGCAGGCGGAAACGGGGCCCCTCTGGATGTGGCGGGATTCTCGTGCTTCCTCTCGAGGGGAGACAGTATGTCGGGGAACTTCTTGAGTTGCAGAAAGGGTGTGAAGAACCCTTTGGAAGTTCCAGAGGTTAGGTGAATATCCTGGAGACGCCTCAGCGGAAATGGCCTCATCTCGCCTGGAGGAGAGAACCTCCTGGATTTTCTCGAGTTGCGGCAGGTGCTCTCGACTTACGACGGGACCTCAGGGACCGCTCTGGTGGCCTCAGGAAAGCCCAGTCCCCATGCGAGTTGCTCGGGGCCTCTCGGGATACCTCTCCCTTCGATGCTGGGCCTAAGCCTTGTGTGGAGTCGGTGCCGGAACCTGAGGGTTCCTCTCCTACTGACATGGATCTTGGGGTACTTCTGCAGTCTCCCCAGGGGAGTCAGTCCCCGTCTCGAGTGGGGGCATGCACGTGCGCTTTCCTCCCGAGCCGTAGCAGCAGTGTCACTCTTCCCTACGCCTGGATCAAGGGATCTGTGGCTTTCCCTCGAGGCTTTCGCACGAGGCTTTCCCACAGGGCTTGTCCCACGTGCCACCGTGGTGTGAGTCGATCCTCGGCTTGAAAGTCGAGGGCAGTGCAGGGAAAACAGTTTTCCCTGGAATGGACTGAGACTATCCAGGGGACTCTCGGAATGGTGGCATGACCCTGGAGTTCCTCTCGCCCTTTCCTGTGGAGAGCGCCTCCTGTTGAGATGAAACGGGAACGCTGGGAATTTTTTCCGGCCACGCTGGGAAAGGATCCCTCCTCTTGAGCTAGGAGACGGAAACGGGGCTCCTTTGGATGTGGGCGGGACTCTCGTGCTTCCTCTCAAGTGGAGACTGGGTATGTCTGGGAACTTCTTGAGTTGCAGCAAGGGTTGAAGACCTTTGGAAGTTCCAGATGTTAGATGTGATTAGCCTCGAGACTCCACAGCGGAAATGGGCCTCATCTTGCCTGGAGGGGAGAACATCCTGGATTTTCTCGAGTTGTGTCAGGTGCTCTCGACTTACGACGGGGACCTCAGGGACCCGCTCTGCTGGCCTCAGGAAAGGCCAGTCCCCATGCGAGTTGCTCGGGGGCCTCTCAGGATTCCTCTCCCGTCGATGCCGGGGCCTAAGACCTTGTGTGGAGTCGGTGCCGGAACCTAAGGATTCCTCTCCAGTGCTGACATGGATCTTGGGGTACTTCTGAGGTCTCCCCAGGGAGTCAGTCCTCGTCTCGAGGGGAGGCATGCACGTGGGCTTTCCTCCCGAGCTGTAGCAGCAATGTCACGCTTTCCTTCACGTGGATCAAGGGATCTGTGGCTTTCCCTCGAGGCTTTCACACGAGGCTTTCACAAAGAAGCTTTCCCACAGGGCTGTCCCACGTGCCACCGTGGTGTGAGTCGATCCTCGGCTTGAAAGTCGAGGCAGTGCAGGGAAACAGGTTTCCCTGGAATGGACTGAGACATCTGGGGGACTCTGCGAATGGTGGCACGACACTGGAGTTCCTCTCGCCTTTCCTGTGGAGAGCGCCTCCTCTTGAATTGCGACGGGAACTCGGTGAATTCTTTCCAGACAACGCACGGAAAGGATCCCACCTCTGGAGCTAAGAGGCAGAAATGGGCTCCTCTGAATGTGGGTGGGACTCTCGTGCTTCCTCTCGAGTGCAGACGGGTATGTCGGAGAACTTCTTGAGTTACAGCAAGGGTGTGAAGGACCCTTTGGAAGTTCCAGAGGTTAGGTGTGATTAGCCTCAAGACGCCTCAGCGGAAATGGGCCTCATCTTGCCTGGAGGGGAGAACCTCCTGGATTTTCTCGAGTTGCGGCAGGTGCTCTCGACTTATGACGGGGACCTCAGGGACCCGCTCTGGTGGACTCAGTAAAGGCCAGTCCACATGCGCGTTGCTCAGGGGCCTCTCGTTATTCCTCTCCCGTCGATGCCGGGGCCTACGACTTTGTGTGAATTCGGTGCCGGAACTTGAGGATTCCTCTCCAGTGCTGACATGGATCTTGGGGTACTTCTGGAGTCTCCCCAGGGGAGTCAGTCGTAGTCTCGAGTGGGGGCATGCACGTGCGATTTCCTCAGAGCTGTAGCAGCAGTGTCACGCTTCCCTTCGCGTGGATCAAGGATCTGTGGCTTTCCTAGAGACTTTCCCACGAGGCTTTCCCACGGGGCTTTCCCACGAGGCTTTCCCATAGGGCTGTCCCACGTGCCACCGTGGTGTGAGTCGATCCTCGGCTAGAAAGTCAAGGCAGTGCAGAGAAAACAGGTTTCCCTGGAATGGACTGAGACATTTGGGGGACTCTGCGAATGGTGGCACGACCCTTGAGTTCCTCTCGCCTTTCCTGTGGAGAGCGCCTCATCTTGAGATGCGACGGGAACGCCCGGAATTCATTCCCAACCACACAGGGAAAGGATCCCTCCTCTCGAGCTACGAGGCGGACACGGGGCTCCTCTGGATGTGAGCGGAGCTCTTGTGCTTCCTCTCGAGTGGAGACGGGTATGTCATGGAAATTCTTGAGTTGCAGCAAGGGTGTGAAGGACCCTTTGGAAGTTCCAGAGATTAGGTGTGATTAGCCTCTAGACGCCTCAGCGAAATGGGCCTCATCTCGCCTGGAGGGCAGAACCTCCTGGATTTTCTCGAGTTGCGGCAGGTGCTCTCCGACTTACGACAGGGACCTCAGGGACCCGCTCTGGTGTCCTCAGGAAAGGCCACTCCCCATGTGATTTGCTCGGGGGCCGCTCGGGATTCCTCTCCCATCGATGCCCGGGCCCTAAGACCTTGTGTGGAGTCGGTGTCGGAAACTGAGAATTCCTTTGCAGTGCTGACAACACTCTTGGGGTACTTCTGAAGTCTCCCCAGGGGAGTGAGTCCTCGTCTCCAGTGGGGGTATGCACGTGTGCTTTCCTCCCGAGCTGTAGCAGCAGTGTCACGCTTCCCTTCCCGTGGATCATAGGATCTGTGGCTTTCCCTCGAGGCTTTCCCATGAGGCTTTCCCACGACGCTTTCCCACCAGGCTTTCCAACGAGGCTTTTCCCCCAGTGATGTCCCACGTGCCACTGTGGTGTCAGTCGATCCTCGGTTTGAAAGTCGAGGCAGTGCCGGGGAAACAGGCTTCCCTGGAATGGACTGAGACATCTGGGGGACTCTGGGAATGGTGACACGACCCTGGAGTTCCTCTCGCCTTTCCTGTGGAGAGCACCCCCTCTTGATATGTGACGGGAACGCCGGGAATTCTTTTCCGAACACGCAGGGAAAGGATCCCTCCTGTCCAGCTAGGAGGCGGAAACAGGGCTCCTCTGGATGTGGCGGGACTCTCGTGCTTCCTTTCAAGTGGAGACGGGTATGTCAGGGAACTTCTTGAGTTGCAGCAAGGGTGTGAAGGGCCCTTTGGAAGGTCCAGAGGTTAGGTGTGATTAGCCTCGAGTCGCTTCTGCGGAAATGGGGCTCATCTCGTCTGGAGGGAAGAACCTCCTGGATTTTCTCGAGTTGTGGCAGGTTCTCTCGACTTATGACGGGGACCTCAGGGACTCGCTCTGGTGGCCTCAGGAAGGCCAGTCCCCATGCGAGTGGCTCGGGGGCCTCTCGGGATTTCACTCCCGTCGATGCCGGGGCCTAAGGCCTTGTGTGGAGTCGGTGCAGGAACCTGAGGATTCCTCTCCTTGCTGACATGTATCTTGGGTACTTCTGGAGTCTCCCCAGGGGAGTCAGTCCTCGTCTGGAGTGGGCGCATGCACATGCGTTTACCTCCCGAGCTGTAGCTGCAGTATCTCGCTTCCCTTCTTGTGGAGTAAGGGATCTGTGGCTTTCCCTCGAGTCTTTCCCACGAGGCTTTCCCACGAGGCTTTCCCAAAGGGCTTTCCCACATGCCACCGTTGTGTGAGTCGATCCTCGGCTTGAGAGCCAAGGCAATGCAGGGAAAACAGGTTTCCATGAAATGGACTGAGACATGTGGGGGACTCTGGGAATGGTGGCACCACCCTGGAGTTCCTCTCGCCTTTCCTGTGGAGAGCGACTCCTCTTGAGACGCTATGGGAACGCCGGGAATTCTTTCCCGACAACGCAGGGAAAGGATCCCTCCTCTCGATCTTGGAGACGGAAACGGGGCTCCTCTGGATGTGGGCAGGCCTCTCGTGCTTCCTCTCGAGTGGAGACAGGTATGTCAGGGAACTTCTTGAGTTGCAGCAAGGACGTGAAGGACCCTTTGGAAGTTTCAGAGGTTAGGTGTGATTAGCCTCGAGACGTCTCAGCGGAAATGGGCCTCATCTCGCCTGGAGGGGAGAACCTTCTGGATTTTCTCGAGTTGAGGCAGGTGCTCTCGACTTACGACGGGGACCTCAGTGACCCGCTCTTGTGGCCTCAGGAAAGGCCAGTCCCCATGCGTGTTGCTCGGGGGCCTCTCGGGATTCCTCTCCCGTCGATGCCCAGGCCTAAGACCTTGTGTGGAGTCAGTGCCGGAACCTGAGGATTCCTCTCCAGTGCTGACATGGTTCTTGGGGTACTAATGGAGTCTCCCTAGTGGAGGCAGTCCTCGTCTCGAGTGGGGGCATGCACGTGCGATTTCCTCCCGAGCTGAAGCAGCAGTGTCTCGCTTCCCTTCGCGTGGATCAAGGGATCTGTGTCTTTCCCTCGAGGCTTTCCCACGAGGCTTTCCCACGAGGCCTTCCCACAGGGCTGTGCCACGTGCCACTGTGGTGTGAGTCGATCCTCGCCTGAAAGTCGAGGCAGTGCAGGGAAAACAGGTTTCCCTGGAATGGAATGAGACATCCGGGGGACTCTGGGAATGGTGGCACGACCCTGCAGTTCCTCTCCCCTTTCCTTTGGAGAGCGCCTCCTCTTGAGATGCGATGGGAATGCCCGGAATTCTTTCCCGACCAAGTAGGGAAAGGATCCCTCATCTCGAGCTACGAGCCGGAAACGGAGCTCCTCTGGATGTGGCCGGGACCCTCGTGCTTCCTCTTGAGTGGATACGGGTATGTCGGGGAACTTCTTGAGTTGCAGCATGACTGTGAATGACTCTTTAGAAGTTCCAGAGTTCACGTGTGATTAGCCTCGAGACACATCAGTGGAAACGGGCCTCATCTCACCTGCAGGGGAGAACCTCCTGGATTTTACCGAGTTGCGGCAGGTGCTCTCGACTTACGACGGGGACCTCATGGACCCGCTCTGGTTACCTCAGGAAAGGCCAGTCCCCATGTGAGTTGCTAGAGGTCCTGTCGCTATTCCTCTCCCGTCGATGCCAGGGCCTAAGACCTTGTGTGGAGTCGGGGCCGGAACCTGAGGATTCCTCTCCAGGGCTGACATGCATCTTGGGGTATTTCTGGAGTCTCCCCAGGGGAGTCAGTTCTCGTCTCGAGTAGGGGCATGCACGTGCGCTTTCCTCCCGTGCTGTAGCAGCAGTGTCACGCTTCCCGTCGCGTGGATTAAGGGATCTGTGGCTTTCCCTCGAGGCTTTCCCACGAGGCTTTCCCACAGGGTTGTCACACGTGCCACCAGGTGTGAGTCGATCCTCAGCGTGAAAGTCGAAGCAGTGCAGGGAAAACAGGATCCTCTGGAATGGACTGAGACATCTGGGGGACTCTTGGAATGGTGGCACGACCCATGAGTTCCTCTCGCCTTTCCTGTGCAGCGCGCCTCCTCTTGAGATGCGTCGAAACGTCGGGAATTCTTTCCCGAGGAAGCAGGGAAGGATCCCTCATCTCGAGCTTGGAGGAGGAAACGGAGCTCCTCTGGCGGTTGCCGGACCCTCGTGCTTCCTCTGGAGTGGAGACGGGTATGTCGGGGAACTTCTTGAGTTTTAGCAAGGCTGTTTAGGACACTTTGGAAGTTCCGGAGTTTAGTTGTGATTACTCTCGAGACGCCGCAGAGAAAATGGGCCTCATCTCGACTGGAGCAGAGAACCTCCTGGATTTTCTCGAGTTGCGGCAGGTACTCTCGACATACGACCGTGACCTCAGGGACAGTGTAGCAGATGTGTCACGCTTCCCGTCCTGGGGATCAAGGGATCTGTGGCTTTCCCTCGAGGCTTTCTCACAGGGCTGTCCCACATGCCACCATGGTGTGAGTGGATCCTCGGCGTGAAAGTCGAGGCAGTGCTGGGAAAACGGGTTCCTCTGAAATGGACTGAGACATCTGGGGGACTCTTGAAATGGTGGCACGACCCTGGAGTTCCTCTTGCCTTTCCTATTGAGAACCCTTGCTCTTGAGATGCCATGGGAACGCCGAAAAATCTTTCCTGACTAAGCAGGATAGGATCCTTCATCTCGGAAACGGGTTCCTCTGAATGTGGGCGGGACCCTCGTGCTTCCTCTCGTGTGGAGACGGGTATGTCGGGGAACTTCTTGAGTTGCAGCAAGGACCCTTTTTAATTTCCAGAGGTTAGGTGTGATGAGCCTCCAGACACCTCAGAGGAAATGGGCCTCATCCCGCCTGGAGGGGAGAACCTCTGGATTTTACCCAGTTGTGGCAGGTGCTCTCGAGTTACGACGGGTCCTCAGGGACCCGCTCTGGTGGCCTCAGGAAAGGCCAGTCCCCATGCGAAGTTACCAGGGGGCCTTTAGGGATTCCTCTCCCATCGATGCCGGTGCCTAAGACCTTGTGTGGAGTCGGGGGCCAGACCCTGAGGATGCCTCTCCAGTGCTGACATGAATCTTTCCGTACTTCTGGAGTCTCACCAGGGGAGTCAGTCCTCATCTCGTGTGGGGGCATGCACCTGCCATTTCCTCACGACCTGCAGCAGCAGTGTCACGCTTGCCGACGTGTGGATCAAGGGATCTGTCGGCTTTCCATTGAGGCCTTTCCCACGAGGCTTTCCAACAGGGCTGTCCCACGTGCCACGGTGGTGTGAGTCGATCCTCGCGTGAACGTCGAGGCAGTGCAGGGAAAACAGTTTCTTCTGGAATGGACTTAGACATCTGGGGGACTCTTGGAATGCTGCAAGGCCCTGGAGTTCCTCTCGTCTTTCCTGTGGAGAGCGCCTCCTCTTGAGATGCGACGGAAGGCCGGGAATTCTTTCCGCGACGACAAAGGGAAAGGATCCCTCTTCTCGAGCTACGAGGCGGAAACGGGGCTCCGCTGGATATGGGCGGGAACCTCGTCCTTCCTCTCGAGTGGATATGGGTATGTCGGAGAACTTCTTGACTTGCAGCAAGGGTGTGAAGGACCCTTTTGGAAGTTCCAGAGGTTAGGTGTGATTAGCCTCGAGACGCCTCAGCGGAAATGGGCCTCATCTCGCCTGGAGGGAGAACCTCCTGGATTTTCCCGAGTTGCGGCAGGTGCTCTCGAGTTACGACGGAGACCTCAGGGACCCGCTCTGGTGACCTCAGGAAAGGCCAGTCCCCATGCGAGGTGCTAGGGGGCCTCTCAGGATTCCTCTCGGTCGATGCCGGGGCCTAAGACCTTGTGTGGAGGCGGGACCGGAACCTGAGGATTCCTCTCCAGTGCTGACATGGATCTTTGGCGTACTTCTGGAGTCTCCCAAGCTTGCGTCAGTCCTCGGCTCGAGTGGGGTCATGCACGTGCGCTTTCCTCCGAGCGGGTAGCAGCAGTGTCACGCTTCCCTTCTCGTGGATCAAGGAATCTGTGGCTTTCCCTGGAGTCTTTCCCATGAGGCTTTCCCACAAGGCTATTCCACTTGCCACCATGGTGTGAGTCGATCCTCGGCGTGAAAAGTCGAACCAGTGCAGGGAAAACAGGAACCTCCTTCCCCACAGTAGGGGATACACTGTCCCCTTGGGGGGTATCTCCAGGGCACTCGCGCTGGGGGTTGCCGCGGAGGTGCGGGCCTCAGGCTCCACGTGAGAAAAGCCCAAATGGCATTAGCTGCCAGTCCAGACGCTGGCCCCTCAGGTCTCTGGCCGGAGCCTTGGGCCCAGGCAACTCAAAGCCCTCGGGGGTGGCACTCTGGGACTGCTGTAGGGAAAGGATGCCAAGAGCCCACGGAGGAGTTGGGGAGGGGGCATGGGGGAAACGGAGGCGAGGACAGCGAGGGATCTAGGGTGGAGGCGCTGGAGAGAGCGTCTGGTGTCCCGGAATGCCTCGGAGGATCCAGCGGGGGACAGTCGAGGACCAGGGACCTGTGGAATGTGAAAGGGCGGGAAATCTCAGAGCAAGGCAGGCTGGGAAAGGGGGCGTTGGTGGCCAATTCAAGGACCTAGGGGCGTTTCCTGGGCGGTGAGTTCCCTTGGCACTGCTGAGGGCCCCTGATTGATCCACTCGGGGTTGAACCCACCCCCGCTGCGAGGGGCACACAAACCAAAGCCCCCGAACTGGCCGCCCACCCCAACGGGGATCTTGGCCGTCCAGGGCACAGCGTGCCGGGAAAATCGGCCAGCAGTCTGCAGCGTGCCGAGTGCCTCTCCCACCATGGCTTGTCCGGCTCCTCCAGCACCTCAAGCGGTACGTTTGCCCTCGGTCCCTGTGGTCGGATCACATCTCAGGGGATTTTGCGGGTGGCTGGGCAAGAGCTCTCGGCCAATGTGTTGACCCCCCTCCCACCCGAGAACGGCTGGGACC
>NW_017190885.1:0-11059 GCF_001704415.2 Capra hircus
ACACGAGACAAGGACTGACTCCACTGAGGAGACTCCAGAAATACCCAAGATCCATGTCAGCACTGGAGAGGAATCCTCAGGTTCCGGCACCCACTCCACACAAGATCTTAGGCCCCGCATCGACGGGTGAGGAATCCGAGAGGCCCCGAGCAACTCGTATGGGGACTGGCCTTTGCCTGAGGCACCAGAGCGGTCCCTGAGGTCCCGTCGTAAGTTGAGAGCACCTGCCGCAACTCGAGAAAATCCACGAGGTTCTCCCCTCCAAGCGAGATGAGGCCCATTTCCGCTGAGGCGTCTCGAGGCTAATCACATCTAAACTCTGGAACTTCCAAAGGGTCCTTCACACCCTTCTGCAACTCAAGAAGTTCCCCGACATACCCGTCTCCACTCGAGAGGAATCACGAGAGTCCCGCCCACATCCAGAGGAGCCCCGTTTCCGCTTCTAGCTCGAGAGGAGTGGATCTTTCCCTGCGTGGTCGGGAAAGATTTCCAGGCGTTCCCTGTCGCATCTCAAGAGGAGGCGCTCTCCACAGGAAAGGGCGAGAGTGAACTCCAGGTCGTGTCCACCATTCCCAGAGTCCCCCAGATGTCTCAGTCCATTCCAGGGAAACCTGTTTTCCCTGCACTGCCTCGACGTTCAAACAGAGGATCGATCTCACACCACGGTGGAACGTGGGACAGCCCTGTGGGAAAGCCTCGTGGGAAATCCTCGTGGGAAAGCCTCAAGCGAAAGCCACAGATCCTTGATCCACGCCTATGGAAGCGTGTACAAGGCTGTTAAACTGAGGGAGGAAAGCGCCCCTGCATGCCCCCACTCGAGACGAGGACTGACTCCCCTGGGGAGACTCCAGAAGTACCCCAAGTTCCATGGCGGCACTGGAGAGGAATCCTCAGGTTCCGGCACCGACTCCACACAAAGGTCTTAGGCCCCGGGATGGACGGGAGAGGAACCCGAGAGGCCCCGAGCAACTCGCATGGGGACTGGCCTTTCCTGAGCCACCAGAGCGGGTCCCGTATGTCCCCTCGAAAGTCGAGAGCACCTGCCGCAACTCGAGAAAATCCAGGAGGTTCTCCCCTCCAGGCGAGATGAGGCCCATTTCCGCTGAGGCGTCTCGAGGCTAATCACACATAACCTCTGGAACTTCCAAACGGTCCTTCACACTCTTGCTGCAACTCAAGAAGTTCCCCGACATACCCGTCTCCACTCGAGAGGAAGCACGAGAGTCCCGCCACATCCAGAGGAGCCCCGTGTCCGCCTCCTAGCTCGAGAGGAGGGATCCTTTCCCTGCGTGTTCGGTCAAGTATTTCCCAGCATTCCTGTCGCATCTCAAGAGGAGGCGCTCTCCACAGGAAAGTCGAGAGGAACTTCAGTTTCGTGCCACCATTCCAGAGTCCCCCAGATGTCTCAGGCCATTCCAGGGAAAACTGTTTTCCCTGCACTGCCTCGACTTTAAAGCTTAGGATCAACTCACACCACGGTGGCACGTGGGACAGACCTGTGGGAAAGCCTCGAGGGAAAGCCACAGATCCCTTGATAAACGCGAAGGGAAGCCCGACACTGCTGCTACAGCTCGGGAGGAAAGCGCACGTGCATGCTTCTCCTCGAGACAAGGACTGACTCCCATGGGGAGACTACAGAAGTACCCCAAGATCCATGTCAGCACTGGAGAGGAATGCTCAGGTTCCGGCAGCGACTCCACACAAGATCTTAGGCCCGGCATCGACGGGAGGGGAATCCCGAGAGACCCAGGAGCAACTCGCATGGGGACTGGCCTTTCCTGAGGCCACCAGAGCGGGTCCCTGAGGTCTCCGTCGTAAGTCGAGAGCACCTGCTGCAACTCGAGAAAATCCAGGAGGTTCTCCCCTCCAGGCGAGATGAAGCCCATTTCCGCTGAGGCGTCTCGAGGCTAATCACACCTAACCTGTGGAACTTCCAAAGGGTCCTTCACCACCCTTGCTGCAACTCAAGAAGTTCCCCGAGATACCCGTCTCCACTTGAGAGGAAGCACGAGAGTCCCGCCCACATTCAGAGGAGCCCCGTTTCCGCCTCCTAGCTAGAGAGGAGGGATCCATTCCATGCGTGGTCGGGAAAGAATTCCTGGTGTTCCCGTCGCATCTCAAGAGGAGGCGCTCTCCACAGGAAAGGCGAGAGGAACTCCAGGGTCGTGCCACCATTCCCGAGTCCCCCAGATGTCTCAATCCATTCCAGGGAAACCAGTTTTCCCTGCACTGCCTCGACTTTCAAGCCGAGGATCGACTCACACTACATTGGCACGTGGGACAGCCCTGTGGGAAAGCCTCGTGGGAAAGCCTCGTGGGAAAGCCTCGGAGGGAATGCCCCTGATCCCTTGATCCACGCAAGGGAAGCGTGACACTGCTGCTAGAGCTCGGGAGGAAAGCGAACCTGCATGCCCCCACTCGAGAAGAGGACTGACTCCAATGGTGAGACTCCAGACGTACCCCAAGATCCATGTCAGCACTGGAGAGGAATCATCAGGTTCCGGCACCAACTCCACACAAGATCTTAGGCCCTGGCAACGACGGGAGCGGAATCCCGAGAGGCCCCGAGCAACTCGCATGGGGACTGGCCTTCCTGAGTCCCCCAGAGCGGGTCCCTGAGGTACCCGGGTGAGTCGAGAGCACCTGGCGCAACTCGAGGAAATCCAGGAGGTTCTCCCTTCCCAGCGAGATGAGGCCCATTTCCACAGAGGCGTCTCGAGGCTAATCACATCTAACATCTGGAACTTCCAAAGGGTCCTTCACACCCTTGCTGCAACTCAAGAAGTTCCCCGACATACCCGTCACCAATCGAGAGGAAGCACGAGAGTCCCGCCCACATCCAGTGAGCCCCGTTTCCGCCTCCTATATCGAGGGGAGGGATCCTTTCCCTGCGTGGTCGGGAAAGAATTCCCGGTGTTCCCGTCGCATCTCAAGAGGAGGCGCCCTCCACAGGAAAGGCGGAGAGGAACTCCAGGGTCGTGCCACCATTCCCAGAGTCCCCCAGATGTCTCAGTCCATTCCAGGGAAACCTGTTTTCCCTGCAATGCCTCGACTTTCAAGCCGAGGATCGACTCACACTACGGTGGCACGTAGGACAGCCCTGTGAGAAAGCCTCGTGGGAAAGCCTCGTGGGAAAGCCTCGAGGGAAAGCCACAGATCCCTTGATCCACGTAAAGGGAAGCGTGACACTGCTGCTACAGCTCGGGAGGAAAGCGGACGTGCATGCCCCCAATCGAGACGAGGACTGACTCCCCTGGGGAGACTCCAGAAGTACCCCAAGATCCATGTCAGCACTGGAGAGGAATCCTCAGGTTCCGGCACCCACTCCACACAAGGTCTTAGGCCCTGCATCGACGGGAGAGGAATCCCGAGAGGCCCCCGCGCAACTCGCATGGGACTGGCCTTTCCTGAGGCCAATAAAGCGGGTCTCAGAAGTCCCGTCGTAAGTCGAGAGCATCTGCCGCAACTCGAGAAAATCCAGGATGTTCTCCCCTCCAGGCGAAATGAGGCCCATTTGTGCTGAGGCGTCTCGAGGCTAATCACACCTAAACCTCTCTAACTTACAAAGGATACTTCACATCCTTGCTGCAACTCAAGAAGTTCCCCAACATAACCGTCTCCTCTCGAGAGGAAGCATGAGAGTCCCGCCCACATCCAGAGGAGCCCCATTTCCGCCGCATAGCTCGAGAGGAGGGATCCTTTCCCTGCGTGGTTGGGAAAGAATTCCCAGCGTACCCGTCGCACTCAAGAGGATGCGCTCTCCAAAGAAAGGCGAGAGGAACTCCAGGGTCGTGCCACCATTCGTAGAGACCCCCAAATTTCTCAGCCCATTCCAGGGAAAACCTGTTTTCCCTTCACTGCCTCGACTTTCAAGCCGAGGATCGACTCACACCACGGTGGCACGTGGGACAGCACTGTGGGAAAGCCTCGTGGGAAAGCCTCGTGGAAAGACTCGAGGGAAAGCCACAGATCCCTTGATTCACGTGAAGGGAAGCGTGACACTGCTGGAACAGCTCGGGAAGAAAGCGCACGTGCATGCCCCCACTAAAGAAGAGGACTGTCTTCCCTGGGGAGACTCCAGAAGTACCCAAGATCCATGTCAGCAATGGTTAGGAATCCTCAGGTTCCGGCACCGACTCCAAACACAATCTTAGGCCCCGGCATCGACGGGAGAGGAAACCCAAGAGGCCCCCGTGCAACTCGCAAGGGAACTGGCCTTTCAAGAGGCCACCAGAGAGGGTCCCTGAGGACCCCGTCGTAAGTGGAGAGCACCTGCCGCAACTCGAGTAAATCCAGGAGGTTCTCCCCTCCAGGCGAGATGAGGCCCATTTCCGCTGAGGCGTCCTGAGGCTAATCACACCTAACCTCTGGAATTCCAAAGGGTCCTTCACACCCTTGCTGAAACTCAAGAAGTTCCCCGACATTCCGTCTCCACTCGAGAGGAAGCACGTGAGTCCCGCCAAAATCCAAAGGAGCCCCTTTTGCGCCTCCTAGCTCGAGAGGAGGGATCTTTTCCCTGCGGGGTCGGGAAAGATTTCCAGGCATTCCCATCGCATCTCAGGGGAGGCGCTCTCCACAGGAAAGGTGAGATGAACTCCAGGGTCGTTCGACCATACCCAGAGTCCCCCAGATGTCTCAGTCCATTCCAGGGAAAACTCTTTTCCCTGCACTGCCTCGACTTTCACGCTGAGGATCGACTCACACCACGGTGGCACGTGGGACAGCCCTGTGGGAAAGCCTCGTGGGAAAGCCTCCTGGGAAAGCCTCGAGGGTAAGCCACAGATGCCTTGATCGACGCGAAGGAAAGCGTGACACTGCTGCTACAGCTCGGGAGGAATGCGCACGTGCTTGCCCTCACTCGAGACGAGGACTGACTCCCCTGGGGAGACTCCAGAAGTACCCCAAGATCCATGTCAGCACTGGAGAGGAATCCTCAGGTTCCGGCACCAACTCCACACAAGGTCTTAGGCCCCAGCATCGACAGGATAGGAATCCCGAGAGGCTCCCGAAGAACTCGCATGGGGACTGGCCTTTCCTGAGGCCACCAGAGCGGGTCCCTGAGGTCCCCATAGTAAGTCGAGAGCACCTGCCGCAACTCGAGTAAATTCAGGAGGTTCTCGCCTCCAGGCGAGATGAGGCCCATTTCCGCTGAGATGTCTCGAGGCTAAGCACACCTAACCTCTGGAACTTCCGAAGGGTCCTTCACACACTTGCTGCAACTCAAGAAGTTCCCTGACTTACCCGTCTCCTCTCGAGAGGAAGCACGAGAGTCCCGCCAACATCCAGAGGAGACCCGTTTCTGCCTCCTAGCTCAAGAGGAGGGTTCCTTTTCCTGCGTGGTCGGGAAAGAATTCCCGACGTTCCCGTCGCATCTCAAGAGGAGGCACTCTCCACAGGAAAGGCGAGAGGAACATCAGGGTCGTGCCACCATTCCCAGAGGCCCTCAGATGTATCAGTCCATTCCAGAGAAACGTATTTTCCCTGCACAGGCTCGACTTTCAAGCCGAGGATTGACTCACATCATGGTGGCACGTGGGACCCCCTGTGGGAAAGCCTAGTGGGAAAGCGTCGAGGGATAGACACAGATCCCTTGATCCACGCGAAGGGAAGAGTGACACTGCTGTTACTGCTCGAAAGGAAAGCGCACGTGCATGACCCACTCGAGACAAGGACTGACTCCCTTGGGGAGACTCCAGAAGTACTCCAAGTTCCATGTCAGGACTGGAGGGGAATCCTCAGGTTCCGGCACCGACTCCACACAAGGTCTTAGGCCCGTCATCGACAGGAGTGGAATCCCGAGAGGCCCTGGAGCAACTTGCAAGGGGACTGGCCTTTCCTGAGGCCACCAGAGCGGGTCCCTGAGGTCCCCGTCGTAAGTCGAGAGCACCTGCCGCAACTCGAGAAAATCCAGGAGGTTCTCCCCTCCAGGCGAGATGAGGCCCATTTCCGCTGAGGCGTCCTGAGGCTAATCACACCTAACCTCAGGAACTTCCAAAGGGTCCTTCACACCCTTGCTGCAACTCAAGAAGTTCCCCGACATTCCCGTCTCCACTCGAGAGGAAGCACGTGAGTCCCGCCCAAATCCAGAGGAGCCCCGTTTCTGCCTCCTAGCTCGAGAGGAGGGATCTTTTCCCTGCATGGTCGGGAAAGATTTCCAGGCATTCCTGTCGCATCTCAAGGGGATGCACTCTCCACAGGAAAGGTGAGATGAACTCCAGGGTCGTTCCACCATACCCAGAGTCCCCCAGATGTCTCAGTCCATTCCAGGGAAAACTCTTTTCCCTGCACTGCCTCGACTTTCATGCTGAGGATCGACTCACACCACGGTGGCACGTGGGACAGCCCTGTGGGAAAGCCTCGTGGGAAAGCCTCCTGGGAAAGCCTCGAGGGTAAGCCACAGATGCCTTGATCCACGCGAAGGGAAGCGTGAAACTGCTGCTACAGCTCGGGAGGAAAGGGCACGTGCATGCCCCCACTCGAGACGAGGTCTGACTCCCCTGGGGAGAATCCAGAAGTACCCCCAGATCAATGCCAGCACTGGAAAGGAATCCTCAGGTTCCGGCACCGACTCCACACAAGGTCTTAGGCCCCAGCATCGACAGGATGGGAAATCCGAGAGCCCCCGAAGAACTCGCATGTGGACTGGCCTTTCCTGAGGCCACCAGAGCGGGTCCCTGAGGTCCCGGTCGTAAGTTGAGAGCACCTTCCGCAACTCGAAAAAATTCAGGAGGTTCTCGCTCCCCAGGCGAAATGAGGCCCATTTCCGCTGAGACGCCTCGAGGCTAACCACACCTAACCTCTGGAACATCCGAAGGGTCCTTCACACCCTTGCTGCAACTCAAGAAGTTCCCTGACTTACCCGTCTCTTCTCGAGAGGAAGCACGAGAGTCCCGCCAACATCCAGAGGAGACCCGTTTCTGCCTCATAGCTCAAGTGGAGGGTTCCTTTCCCTGCGTGGTTGGTAAAGAATTCCCGGCGTTCCCGTCGCATCTCAAGAGGAGGCGCTCTCCACAGGAAAGGCGAGAGGAACATCAGGGTCGTGCCACCATTCCCAGAGTCCCTCAGATGTATCAGACCATTGCAGAGAAACGTGTTTTCCCTGCACAGCCTCGACTTTCAATCCGAGTATCGACTCACATCACGGTGGCACGTGGGACCCCCCTGTGGGAAAGCCTCGTCGGAAAGCCTCGAGGGAAAGTCACAGATCCCTTGAGCCACGCGAAGGAAAGAGTGACACTGCTGTTACTGTTCGAAAGGAAAGCGAACGTGCATGCACCCACTCGAGACAAGGACTGACTCCCCTGGGGAGACTCCAGAAGTACCCCAAGATCCATGTCAGCACTGGAGAGGAATCCTCAGGTTCCGGCACCCACTCCACACAAGAACTTAGGCCCCGGCATCGATGGGAGAGGAACCCCAATAGGCCCCGGAGAAACTCGCATGGGGACTGGCCTTTCCTGAGGCCACCAGAGCGGGTCCCTGAGGTCCCCGTCATAATCGAGAGCACCTGCCGAAACTCGAGAAAATCCAGGAGGTTCTCCCCTCCAGGCGAGATGAGGCCCATTTCCTCTGAGGCGTCTCAGGCTAATCACACCTAACCTCTAGAACTTCCAAAGGGTCCCTCACACCCTTGCTACAACTCAAGAAGTTCCCCGACATACCCGTCTCCACTCGAGAGAAGGCACGAGAGTCCCACCCACATCCAGAGGAGCACCGTTTCCGGCTCCTAGCTCGAGAGGAGGGATCCTTTCTCTGCGTGGTCGGGAAAGAATTCCCGGCGTTCCCGTCGCATCTCAAGAGGAGGCGCTCTCCACAGAAAAGGCGAGAGGAACTGCAGGGTCGTGCCACCATTCCCTGAGTCCCCCAGATGTCTCAGTCCATTCCAGGGAAACCTGTTTTCCCTGCACTGCCTCGACATTCAAGCCGAGGATCGACTGACACCACGGTGGCACGTGGGACAGCCATGTGGGAAAGCCTCGTGGGAAAGCTTCGTGGGAAAGCCACAGGGACCCGCTCTGGTGGCCTCAGGAAAGGCCAGTCCCCATGCGAGTTGCTCGGGGGCCTCTCGTGATTCCTCTCCCTTCGATGCCGGGGCCTAAGAACTTGTGTGGAGCCGGTGCCTGAACCTGAAGATTCCTCTCCTAGGTGACATGGATCTGGGGGTACTTCTGGAGTCTCCCCAGTGGAATCAGTCCTCGTCTGGAGTGGGGGCATGCACGTGCTCTTTCCTCCCGATCTGTAGCAACAGTGTCACGCTTCCCTTCGTGTGGATCAAGGGATCAGGGGCTTTCCCTCGAGGGTTTTCCAGGAGGCTTTCCCACGAGGCTTTCCCACAGGGCTGTCCAACGTGCTACCGTGGTGTGAGTCGATCCTCGGCTTGAAAGTCGAGGCAGTGCAGGGAAAACAGGTTTTCCTGGAATGGACTGAGACATCTGGGGGACTCTGGGAATGGTGGCACGACCCTGCAGTTCCTCTCGCCTTTCCTGTGGAGAGCGCCTCCTCTTGAGATGCGACGGGAAGGCCGGGAATTCTTTCCCGACCACGCAGGGAAAGGATCCCTCCCCTCGAGCTAGGAGGCGGAAACGGGGCTCTCTGGATGTGGGCGGGACTCTCGTGCTTCCTCTCGAGTGGAGACGTGTATGTCGGGGATCTTCTTGAGTTGCAGCAAGGGTGTGAAGGACCCTTTGGAAGTTCCAGAGGATAGATGTGATTAGCCTTGAGACGCTCAGCGGAAATGGACCTCATCTCGCCTGGAGGGGAGAACCTCATGGATTTTCTCGAGTTGTGGCAGGTGCTCTCGACTTACGACGGGGACCTCAGGGACCCGCTCTGGTGGCCTCAGGAAAGGCCAGTTCCCATGCGAGTTGTTCGGGGGCCTCTCGGGATTCCTCTCCCGTCGATGCTGGGGCGTAAGACCTTGTGTGGAGTCAGTGCCGGAACCTGAGGATCCCTCTCCAGTGCTGACATGGATCTTGGGAAACTTCTGGAGTCTCCCCAGGGGAGTCAGTTCTCGTCTCGAGTGGGGGCATGCACGTACGCTTTCCTCCCGATCTGTAGCAACAATGTCGCGCTTCCCTTCGCGTGGATCAAGGGATCAGGGGCATTCCCACGAGGCTTTCCCTCAGAGCTGTCCTACGTTCCACCGTGGTGTGTGTTCGATCCTCGGCTTGAAAGTCGAGGCAGTGCAGGGAAAACAGGTTTCCCTGGAATGGACGGAGATATCTGGGGGACTCTGGGAATGGTGGTACGACCCTGGAGTTCCTCTCGCCTTTCCTGTGGAGAACGCCTCCTCTTGAGATGCGACGGTAATGCGGGAATTCTTTCCCGACCACGCAGGGAAAGAATCCCTCCTCTCGAGCTAGGAGGCGTAAACGGGGCTCTCTGGATGTGGGCAGAACTCTCGTGCTTCCTCTTGAGTGGAGACGGGTATGTCGGGGATCTTCTTGAGTTGTAGCAAGGGTGTGAAGGACCCTTTCGAAGTTCCAGAGGTTAGGTGTGATTAGCCTCGTGACGCCTCAGCGGAAATGGGCCTCATCTCGCCTGGAGGGGAGAACCTCCAGGATTTTCTCTAGTTGCGGCAGGTGCTCTCGACTTTCGACGGGGACCTCAGGGACCCGCTCTGGTGGCCTCCGGAAAGGCCAGTCCCCATGCTAATTGCTCGGGGCCACACGGGATTCCTCTCCGTCGATGCCGGGCCTAAGATGTTATGTGGAGTCGGTGCCGGAACCTGAGGATTCCTCTCCAGTGCCGACATGGATCTTGGGGTACTTCTGGAGTCTCCCCAGGGGAGTCAGTCCTCGTGTGCACATGTTTCCTCTGTAGCAGCATTGTCACGTTCCCTTCCTGTGGATCAAGGGATCTGTGGCTTTCGCTCAAGACTTTCCTACGAGGCTTTCCCACGAGGCTTTCCCACAGGGCTGTCCCACGTGCCACCCTGGTGTGAGTCGATCCTCGGCATGAAAGTCGAGGCAGTGCAGGGAAAACAGTTTTCCCTGGAATGAACTGAGACATCTGGGGGACTCTGGGAATGGTGGCACGACCCTGGAGTTCCCTCGCCTTTCCTGTGGAGAGCACCTCCTCTTGAGATGGGACGGGAACGCCGGGAATTCTTTCTCGACCCAGGAGGGAAAGGATCACTCCTCTCGAGCTAGGAAGCGGAAACGGGGCTCCTCTGGATGTGGGCGGGACTCTCTTTATTCCTCTAGAGTGGAGATGTGTATGTCGAGGAACTTCTTGATTTACAGTAAGGATGTGAAAGACCCTTTGGAAGTTCCAGAGGATAGGTGTGATTAGCCGCGAGTCGCCTCTGCGGAAATGGGCCTCATCTCGCCTAGAGGGGAGAACCTCCTGGATTTACTCGAGTTGAAGCAGGTGCTCTCTACTTATGACGGGGACCTCAGGGACCCGCTCTGGTTGCCTCAGGAAAGGCCAGTCCCCATGCGAGTTGCTCAGGGGCCTCTCGGGATTCCTCTCCCGTCGATGCCGGATCCCAATACCTTGTGTGGAGTTGGTGCCGGAGCCTGAGGATTCCTCTCCAGTGCTGACATGGATCTTGGGGTAGGTCTGGAGTCTCCCAGGGGAGTCAGTCATCGTCTCGAGAGGGGGCATGCACGTGCGCTTTCCTCCCGAGCTGTAACAGCAGGGTCACGCTTCCCTTCGCGTGGATTAAGGGATGTGTGGCTTTCCTTCGAGGCTTTCACACGAGGCTTACCCACAGGGCTGTCCCACGTGCCACACGTGGAGTGAGTCGATCCTTGGCTTGAAAAAGTCGAGCAGTGCAGGGAATACAGGTTTCCCTGGAATGGACTGAGACATCTGGGGGACTCAGGGAATGGTGGCACGACCCTGGAGTTCCTCTCGCGTTTCCTGTGGAGAGCGCCTCCTCTTGAGATGCGACGGGAACGCCGGGAATTCTTTCCTGAACACGCAGGGAAAGGATCCCTCCCTCTCGAGCTAGAAGGTGGAAACGGGGCCCCTCTGGATGTGGGCTGGACTCTCGTGCTTCCTCTCGAGTGGAGACGGGTATGTCGGGGAAACTTGTTGAGTCGCAGCAAGGGTG
>NW_017190886.1:0-11059 GCF_001704415.2 Capra hircus
AGCCGCTTTTCCAGCAGGCTGGGATGCAGAGTTCACAGGATGCGGGGAAAGTGATCTTCCTTCAGGGAAGAAGAGGCAGCCACCCAGTGTGTGTTTGCAAGCCTGTATTTGGAAGAAACTGGTTAGCTCCTTCAAGGGAGACCTCCAGGTCTGCTCAGAGGACCGAAATTCCAGAGGCAGCACCATGCATCTCCCCTGTCCTTTCTGAGCCTTGGAAAGACATGCCTAGCTTATAGCGGTATTGCTCATGAAGAAGCAGGATGCAGGAATGTGTCAGACATGACTGGGTGCCTTCCTGGGTTCAGCTCCGTGAGGGGCCTTTCCACTCAAAGTAGGTCCCATGCCTCCTTGGGAGGAAGTGGGGGCCCGCTTGCCTCCAAATTGCCAAAGGCTGGAACAAAGCTAGTTCTATCAGAGGTAAGAAAAGAGCAATTGGATGGATGTGGAAGCTGTTGCTGGGCCGCACTGCTTCAGGCCCCCCACCCCTCCGCCCCCGAGAGAAACAGGCGCCCTGTGGCCCCTAGGTCCTGGATGCAGTTTCACACATAGAATGTGTCCCATAGGAGCCAAGAATTTTCCTGACAGACCTAGGCTCACTAGAGCTCTCCTACAGAGCAAAGGCGGATGGGACAGATGTGTGGCTGTGGCTCTGCCTTTCCCTGGGAGTGTGGAGCCGCTCCCTATGGCCCCGGGCTCCAGGGGAAGTTGCCCCTGAATAATGACCTCCAAGAAGCGCTTTTCCAACTGGCTGAGACGTGGAGTTCTCAGGATGCAGGGAAAGCGGAGTGTCCTTCGGGGAAGCAAAGGCAGTCACCTGTTATCATGACTTACTAGAATAGTAGGTACCTTCTCCGGTTGGGCAGAGGCCTTCCCTACCTGATCTGAAAAAGAAAATGAAGTAGCTCGCTGATTGAGAAATAATTCCCAGACTTGGGTTTCCAACCAGTATAGAATCCGACAATGGCCCTGTCTTTGTAGCCGCGTTAATTAACAGGTATGTGAAGCTCTAAATATCAGTGGAAATTACATACAGCATATAGGCCCCAGTGTTCTGGAATGGGTGGAAAGAAACAACCAAACTCTTGAAGAGACACTTTCAAAATGGATCATAGAGACTGACTGTACGTGGATGGGCTTGCTTCCGGCAGACTTACTCATATTACGGGTAACCGCACGTTCCCACAGTTGTTGTCCTTATGAAATTTTCTATGGAGACCCCCTCCCACAGTGAGGCAGGTGTTTAGCAGATTTGCCACAAGTAAGGGGTGGGATTTCACAGCAGATGGAACAATTAGGTAAGGTAATAAATCAGGTAACTAAGTTTGTATAAAAAAGAATATCATTCCCCCTTGAGGAACAGATTCATGAATTTGTGCTCAGTGATCAGGTGTGGCTCAATGACTGGAAACACAATTCCTTGGCCTGACATCGGAAGGTCCTTATACTGTTGTTTTAGCCACAATTCTGAAAGAGATGGGAATACCAGACCACCTAACCTGCCTCTTGAGAAATCTGGATGAAGGTCAGGAAGCAACACTTAGAGTAGGACATGGAACAACAGACTGGTTCAAAAAGGAAAAGGAGTATGTCAAGGCTGTATATTGTCACCCTGTTTATTTAACTTCTATGCAGAGTACATCATGAAAAATGCTGGGATGGAAGATACATAAGCTGGAATCAAGATTGCCCGTAGAAATATCAATCAACTTAGATATGCAGATGACACCACCATTATGGCAGAACGTGAAGAGGAACGGGTATGTCGGGGAACTTCTTGAGTTGCAGCAAGGGTGTGAAGGACCCATTGGAAGTTCCAGAGGTTAGGTGTGGTTAGTCTCGAGAGCCTCAGCGGAAATGGGCCTCATGTCGCCTGGAACGGAGAGGCTCCTGGATATTCCCGAGTTTCAGCAGGTGCTCTCGAGTTACGACGGGAATTCAGGGACCTGCTCTGGCGGCCGCAGGAAAGGCCAGTTATCATGCGTGTTGCTAGGGGGCCTCTCGTGATTCCTCTCCCGTCGATGCCGGGCCTAAGACCTTGTGTGGAGTCGGGGCCGGAAGCTGAGGTTTCCTCTCCAGTGCTGACATGGATTTTGGGGGTACTTCTGGAGTCTCCACAAAGGAGTCAGGCCTCGTCTCGAGTGGGGGCATGAGCGTGCCCTTTCCTCCCATGCTGTAGCAGCAGTGTCACGCTTCCCCTTGCGTGGACCAAGGGATCTGTGGCTTTCCCTCGAGTCTTTCCCACGAAGCTTTCCCACAGGGCTGTCCCACGTGTCACGGTGGTGTGAGTCGATCCTCAGCGTGAAAGCCGAGGCAGTGCAGGGGAAAACAGGTTCCTGTGGAACGGACTGAGATATCTGGGGGTCTTGGAATGGTGGCACGACCCTGCAGTTCCTCTCCCCTTTCCTTTGGAGAGCGCCTCCTCTTGAGATGCGATGGGAATGCGGGAATTCTTTCCCGACCAAGCAGGGAAAGGATCCGTCCTCTCGAGCTACGAGCCGGAAACGGAGCTCCTCTGGATGTGGCCGGGACCCTCGTGCTTCCACTTGAGTGGAGACGGGTATGTCGGGGAACTTCTTGAGTTGCAGCATGGCTGTGAAAGACTCTTTGGAAGTTCCAGAGGTCAAGTGTGATTAGCCTCGAGACACCTCAGTGGAAACGGGCCTCATCTCGCCTGCAGGGGAGAACCTCCTGGATTTTACCGAGTTGCGGCAGGTGCTCTTGACTTACGACGGGGACCTCATGGACCCGCTCTGGTGACCTCAGGAAAGGCCAGTCCCCATACGAGTTGCTAGAGGGCCTGTCGCTGTTCCTCTCCCATCGATGCCAGGGCCTAAGACCTTGTGTGGAGTCGGGGCCGGAACCTGAGGATTCCTCTCCAGGGCTGACATGCATCTTGGGGTACTTCTGGATTCTCCCCAGGGGAGTCAGTCCTCGTCTCGAGTGGGGCATGCACGTGCGCTTTCCTCCCGAGCTGTAGCAGCAGTGTCACGCATCCCGTCGCGTGGATCAAGGGATCTGTGGCTTTCCCTCGAGGCTGTCCCATGAGGCTTTCCCACAGGGCTGTCCCACGTGCCACCGTGGTGTGAGCCGATCCTCGGCATGAAAGTCGAAGCAGTGCAGGGAAAACAGGATCCTCTGGAATGGACGGACACATCTGGGGGCACTTGGAATTGTGGCACGACCCATGAGATCCTCTGGCCTTTCCTGTGCAGCGCGCCTCCTCTTGAGATGCGTCGGAAACGTTGGGAATTCTTTCCCGAAGAAGCAGGGAAGGATCCCTCATCTCGATATTGGAGGCGGAAACGGAGCTCCTCAGGAGGAGGCCGGACCCTCGTGCTTCCTCTGGAGTGGAGACAGGTATATCGGGGAACCTCCTGAGTTGTAGCAAGGGTGTGTAGGACCCTTTGGAAGTTCCAGAGTTTAGGTGTGATTACTCTCGAGACTCCGCAGAGAAAATGGGCCTCATCTCGACTGGAGTAGAGAACCTCCTGGATTTTCTCGAGTTGGGGCAGGTGCTCTCAACATAAGACCGTGACCTCAGGGACAGTGTAGCAGATGTGTCACGCTTCCCTTCCCGGGGATCAAGGGATCTGTGGCTTTCCCACTAGGCTTTCCCAAGGGCTGTCCCACGTGCCACCATGGTGTGAGTGGATCCTCGGCGTGAAAGTCGAGGCATTGCGGGGAAAACAGGTTCCTCTGAAATGGACTGAGATATGTGGGGGACTCTTGGAATGGTGGCACGACCCTGGAGTTCCTCTCGCCTTTCCTATTGAGAGCCCTTCCTCTTGAGAGGCCACGGGAACGCTGAAAAATCTTTCTTGACTAAGAAGGATAGGATCCCTCATCTCGAGCTACCAGGCGGAAAAGGGGTTCCTCTGGATGTGGGCGGGACCCTCGTGCTTCCTCTCGAGTGGAGACGGGTATGTCGGGGAACTTCTTGAGTTGCAGCAAGGACCCTTTTGAATTTCCAAAGTTTAGGTGTGATGAGCCTCCAGACGCCTCAGAGGAAATGGGCCTCATCTCGCCTGGAGCGGAGAACCTCCTGGATTTTCTAGAGTTGGGCAGGGTCTCTCGAGATACGACGGGGACCTCAGGAACCCGCTCTGGTGGCCTCAGGAAAGGCCAGTGCCCATGGGAGTTGCAAGGGGCCTTTCGGGATTCCTCTCCCGTCGATGTCGGGGCCTAAGACCTTGTGTGGAGTCGGGGCTAAACCTGAGGATTCCTCTCCAGTGCTGACATGGATCTTGGGGTACTTCTGGAGTCTCTCCTGGGGAGTCAGTGCTCATCTGGTGTGGGGGCATGCACGTGAGCTTTCCTCACGAACTGTAGCAGCAGTGTCATACTTCCCGTCGCGGGGATCAAGGGATCAGTGGCTTTCCCTCGAGGCTTTCCCACGAGGCTTTCCCACGAGGCTTTCCCACGAGGCTTTCCCACAGGGCTGTTCCACGTGCCACCGTGGTGTGAGTCGATCCTCGGCTTGAAAGTCGAGGCAGTGCAGGGAAAACAGTTTCCCTGGAATGGACTGAGACATCTGGGGGACTCTGGTAATGGTGGCACGACCGTGGAGTTCCTCTTGCCTTTCCTGTGGAGAGCACCTCATCTTGAGATGCGACGGGAACGCCGGGAATTCTTTCCAGACCACGCAGGGAAAGGATCCCTCCTCTCCAGCTAGGAGGCGGAAACGGGGCTCCTCTGGATGTGGGCAGGACTCTCGCGCTTCCTCTCCAGTGGAGACGGGTATATCGGGGAACTTCTTGAGTTGCAGCAAGGGTGTGAAGGACCCTTTGGAAGTTCAAGAGGTTAGGTGTGATAAGCCTCGAGAAGCCTCAGCTGAAATCGGCCTCATCTCGCCTGGAGGGGAGAACCTCCTGGATTTTCTCGAGTTGCGGCAGGTGCTCTTGACGTAAGACAGGGACCTCAGGGACCCGCTCTGGTGGCCTCAGGAAAGGCCAGTCCCCCTGCGAGTTGCTTGGGGTCCTCTCGGGATTCCTCTCCCGTCGATGCCGGGCCCTAAGACCTTGTGTGGAGTCGGTGCCGGAACCTGAGGATTCCTCTCCAGTGCTGATATGGATCCTGCTGTACTTCTGGAGTCTCCCCAGGGGAGTCAGTCCTCGTCTCGAGTGGGGGCTTGCACGTGCGCTTTCCTCCCGAGCTGTAGCAGCAGTGTCACGCTTCCCTTCGCGTGGATCAAGGGATCTGTGGCTTTGCCTCGAGGCATTCCCACGAGGCTTTCCCACGAGGCTTTCCCACAGGCCTGTCCCACGTGCCACTGTGGTGTGATTCGATCCTCGGCCTGAAAGTGGAGGCAGTGCAGGGAAAACAGGTTTCCCTGGAGTGGACTGAGACATCTGGGGGACTCTGGGAATGGTGGCACGACCCTGGAGTTCCTCTCGCCTTTCCTGTAGAGAGCGCCCCCTCTTGAGCTGCTATGGCAAGTCCGGGAATTCATTCCCGACCACGCAGGGAAAGGATCCCTCCTCTCGAGTTATGAGGCGGAAACGGGGCTCCTCTGGATGTGGGCGGGGCCTCTCGTGCTTCCTCTCGAGTGGAGACGGGTATGTCGGGGAACTTCTTGAGTTGAAGCAAGGGTGTGAAGGACCCTTTGGAAGTTCCTGATGTTAGGTGTGATTAGCCTACAGACGCCTCAGGGGAAATGGGCCTCATCTCGCCTGGAGGGGAAACCCTCCTGGATTTTCTCGAGTTGCGGCACGTGCTCTCGATTTACGATGGGGACCTCAGGGACCCGCTCTGGTGGCTTCAAAAAAGGCCAGTCCCCATGCGAGTTTCTCAGGGGCCTCACGGGATTCATCTCCCGTCAATGCCGGGGCCTTAGACCTTGTGTGGAGTTGATGCCGGAACCTGAGGATTCCTGTCCAGTGCTGACATGGATCTTGGGGTACTTCTGGAGTCTCCCCAGGGGAGTCAGACCTCGTCTCGAGTGGGGGCATGCATATGCGAATTCCTCACGAGCTGAAGCAGCAGTGTCAGGTTTCCCTTCGCGTGGATCAAGGGATATGTGGCTTTCCCTCGAGGCTTTCCCACGAGGCTTTCCCACGAGGCTTTCCCACAGTGCTGTCCCACATGCCACCGTGGTGTGAGTCTATGCTCGGCTTGAAAGTCGAGGCAGTGCAGGGAAAACAGGTTTCCCTGGAATTGACTGAGACATCTTGGGGACTCTGGGAATGGTGGCACGAACCTGGAGCTCCTCTCGGCTTTCCTGTAGAGAGCACCTCCTCTTGAGATTTGAAGGGAACGCGCGGAATTCTTTCCCGACCACGCAGGGAAAGGATGCCTCTTCTCGAGCTAGGAGTCGGAAACGGGGCTCCTCTGGATGTGCGCGGGACTCTCGTGCATCCTCTCGAGTGGAGACGGGTATGTCGGGGAACTTCTTGAGTTGAAGCAAGGGTGTGAAGGACCCTTTGGAAGTTCCAGATGTTAGGTGTGATAAGCCTCGAGACGCCTCAGTGGAAATCGGCCTCATCTCGCCTGGAGGGGAGACCCTCCTGGATATTCTCGAGTTGCGGAAGGTGCTCTCGACTTACGACAGGGACCTCTGGGACCCGCTCTGGTGGCTTCAAGAAAGGCCAGTCCCCATGTGAGTTGCTCGGGGCCCTCTCGGAATTCCTCTCCCGTCGATGCCGGCGCCTAAGTTCTTGTGTGGAGTCGGTGGCGGAACCTGAGCGTTCCTCTCCAGTGCTGACATGGATCTTGGGGTACTTCTGGAGTCTCTCCAGGGGAGTGAGTCCTCGTGCCGCTGGGCCATGCACGTGAGCTTTCCTCCCGAGCTGTAACAGCAGTGTGGCGCTTACCTTCGCGTGGATCAAGGGATCTGTGGCTTTGCCCTCGAGGCTTTCCCACGAGGCATTCCCACAGGGCATTCCCACGTAGCTTCCCCACAGGGCTGTCCCACGTGCCACCGTGGTGTGAGTCGATCCTCGGCTTGAAAGTCGAGGCAGTGCAGGGAAAACAGGTTTCCCTTGAATGGCCTGCGAAATCAGGGGGACTCTGGGAATGGGGCCTGATCCTGGAGTTCCTCTCGTCTTTCCTGTGGAGAGCGCCTCCTCTTGAGATGCGATGGGAACGCTAGGAATTCTTTCCCGACCACGCAGGGAAAGGATCCCTCCTCTCGAGCTAGCAGTCGGAAACGGGGCCACTCTGGAATTGGGCGGGACTCTCGTGTTACTCTTGAGTGGAGACCGGTATGTCGGGGAACTTCTTCAGTTGCAGCAAGGGTGTGAAGGACCCTTTGGAAGTTCCAGAAGTTAGGTGTGATTAGCTTCGAGACTCCTCAGCGGAAATGGGCCTCATCTCGCCTGGAGGGGAGAACCTCCTGGATTTTCTCGAGTTGCGGCAGGTGCTCTCGACTTTCGACGAGGGCCTAGGGACCCACTCTGGTGGCCTCAGGAAAGGCCAGTCCCCATGTGAGTAGCTCGGGGGCCTCTCAGGATGCCTCTCTCGTCGATGCTGGGGCCTAAGCCCTTGTGTGGACTCAGTGCCAGAACCTGAGGATTCCTCTCCAGTGCCGACATGGATCTTTGGGTACTTGTGGAGTCTCCCCAGGGGAGTCAGTCCTCGTCTCGAGAGGGGGCATGCACGTGCGATTTCCTCCCGAACTGTAGCAGCAGTGTCACACTTCCCTTCCCGAGAATCAAGGTGTCTGTGTCTTTCCCTCGAGGCTTTCCCACGAGGTTTTCCCACGAGGCTTTCCCACAGGGCTGTGCCACGTGCCATTGTGGTGTGAGTCGATCCTCGGCTTGAAAGTCGAGGCAGTGCAGGGAATACAGGTTTTCCTGGAATGGACGGAGACATCTGGGGGACTCTGGGAATGGAGGCACGACCCTGAAGTTCCTCTCGCCTTTCCTCTGGAGAGCGCCACTTCTTGAGATGCGACGGGAACGCTGCGAATTCTATCCCGACCACGCAGGGAAAGGATCAAACCTCTCGAGCGAAGAGGTGGAAATGGGGCTCCTCTGGATGTGGGCGGGACTCTCGTGCTTCCTCTCGAGTGGAGACGGGTATGTCGGGGAACTTCTTGAGTTGCAGCAAGGGTGTGAAGGACCCTTTGGAAGTTCCAGATGTTAGATGTGATTAGACTCGATACGCCTCAGGGGAAATGGGCCTCATCTCGCCTGGAGGAGAGAACCTCCTGGATTTTCTCGAGTTGCGGCAGGTGCTCTCGACTTACGACGGGGACCTCAGGGACCCGCTGTGGTGGCCTCAGGAAAGGCCAATCCCCATGCGTGTTGCTCGGGGGCCTCTCGGGATTCCTCTCCCGTCGATGCCTGGGCCTAAGACCTTGTGTGGAGTCAGTGTCGCAACTTGAGGATTCCTCTCCAGTACTGACATGGATCTTGTGGTACTTCTGGAGGCTCCCTAGTGGAGTCAGTCCTCGTGTCCAGTGAGGGCATGCACGTGCGCTTACCTCTCGAGCTGTAGCAGCAGTGTCATGCTTCCCTTCGCGGGTATCAAGGGATCTGTGGCTTTCCCTCAAGGCTTTCCCACAGGGCTGTCCCACGTGCCACCGTGGTGTGAGTCGATCCTCGGCTTGAATGTAGACACAGTGCAGGGAAAACAGGTTTCCCTGGAATGGACTGAGACATCTGGGGGACTCTGGGAATTGTGGCACGACACTGGAGTTCCTCTCGCCTTTCCTGTGGAGAGCGCCTCCTCTTGAGATGCGACGGGAACGCCGGGAATTCTTTCCTGACCACGCAGGAAAAGGATCCCTCCTCTCGAGGTATGAGGCGGAAACGGGGCTCCTCTGGATTTGGGCGGGACCCTCGTGCTTCCTCTCGAGTGGGGACGGGTATGTCGGGGAACTTCTTGAGTTGCAGCAAGGGTGTGAACGACCCTTTGGAAGTTCGAGAGGTTAGGTGTGATTATCCTCGAGAAGCCTCAGCAGAAATGGGCCTCATCTCGCCTGGAGGGGAGAACCTCCTGGATTTTCTCAAGTTGCGGCAGGTGCTCTCCACTTACGACTGGGACCTCAGGGACCCACTCTGGTGGCCTCAGGAAAGGCCAGTCCCCATGCGAGTTGCTCGGGGTCCTCTCGGGATTACTCTCCCTTCGATGCTTGGGCCTAAGACCTTGTGTGGAGTCAGTGTCGGAACCTGAGGATTCCTATCCAGTGCTGACATGGATCTTGGGGTACTTCTGGAGTCTCCCCAGGGGAGTCAGTCCTCGTCTCGAGTGGGGCATGCACGTGCCTATTCCCTCCCGAGCTGAAGCAGCAGTGTCACTCTTCCCTTCGCGTATATCAAGGGATCTGTGGCTTTCCCTCGAGGCTTTCCCACAAGGCTTTCCCACGAGGCTTCCCCACAGGGCTGTCCCACGTGCCACCGTGTTGTGAGTAGATCCTTGGCTTGAAATTCGAATCAGTGCAGGGAAAACAGGTTTCCCTGGAATGGACTGAGAAATCAGGGGACTCTGGGAATGGGGCCTGATCCCTGGAGTTTCCCTCGTCTTTCCTGTGGAGAGCGCCTCCTCTTGAGATGCGACGGGAATGCCGGGAATTCTTTCCCGACCACGCAGGGAAAGGGTCCCTCCTCTCGAGCTAGCAGGCGGAAACGGGGCTCACTCTGGATTAGGCGGGACTCTCGTGCTTACTCATGAGTGGAGACCGGGTATGTCGGGGAACTTCTTGAGTTGCAGCAAGGGGTGTGAAGGACCCTTTGGAAGTTCCAGAGGTTCGGGTGTGATTAGCCCTGAGATACCTCAGCGGAAATGGGACTCAGCTGGCCTGGAGGGGAGAACCTCCTGGATTTTCTCCGAGTTGCGGCAGGTGCTCTCGACTTACGACGGGGACTTCAGGGACCCGCTCTGGTGGCCACAGGAAAGGCCAGTCCCCATGCGAGTTGCACTGGGGCCTCTCGGATTGCTCTCCCGTCGATGCCGAGGCCTAAGACCTTGTGTGGATCGGTGCCGGAACCTGAGGATTCCTCTCCAGTGCTGACATGGATCTTGGGGTACTTCTGGAGTCCCCCCAGGGGTGTCAGTCCTCGTCTCCGAGTGGGGGCATGCACGTGCGCTTTCCTCCCGAGCTGAAGCAGCAGTGTCATGCTTCCCTTCGCGTGGATCAAGGGATCATGTGGCTTTCCCTCGAGGCTTTCCCACGAGGCTTTCCCACGAGGCTTTCCCACAGGGCTGTCCCACGTGCCACCGTGCTTGTGAGTCGATCCTCGGCTTGAAAGTCGAGGCAGTGCAGGGAAAACAGGTTTCCCTGACAATGGACTGAGACATCTGGGGAACTCTGGGAATGTTGGCACGACCCTGGAGTTCCTCTCGCCTTTCCTGTGGAGAGCGTCCTCCTCTTGAGATGCGACGGGAATGCCGGGAATTCTTTCCCGACCACGCAGGGAAAGGATCCCTCCTCTCATAGCTATGCAGGCTGGAAACGGGGCTCCTCTGGATATGGCTGGGACTCTCGTGCTTCCTCTCGAGTGGAGACGGGTATGTCGGGGAACTTCTTGAGTTGCAGCAAGGGTCGACCCTTTGGAAGTTCCAGATGTTAGATGTGATTAGCCTCGAGATGCCTCAGCGGAAATGGGCCTCATCTCGCCTGGAGGGGAGAACCTCCTGGATTTTCTCAAGTTGCGGCAGGTGCTCTCCACTTACGACTGGGGACCTCAGGGACCCACTCTGGTGGCCTCAGGAAAGGCCAGTCCCCATGCGGGTTGCTCGGGGCCTCTCGGATTACTCTCCCTTCGATGCTTGGGCCTAAGACCTTGTGTGGAGTCAGTGTCGGAACCTGAGGATTCCTATCCAGTGCTGACATGGATTTGGGGTACTTCTGGAGTCTCCCCAGGGGAGTCAGTCCTCGTCTCGAGTGGGGGCATGCACGTGCTATTCCCTCCCGAGCTGAAGCAGCAGTGTCACTCTTCCCTTCGCGTATATCAAGGATCTGTGGCTTTCCCTCGAGCTTTCCCACAAGGCTTTCCCACGAGGCTTCCCCACAGGGCTGTCCACGTGCCACCGTGTTGTGAGTAGATCCTCGGCTTGAAAGTCGAGGCAGTGCAGGAAACAGGTTTCCCTGGAATGGTCTGAATCTTCTGGGGGACTC
>NW_017190887.1:0-11057 GCF_001704415.2 Capra hircus
GTGGATCAAGGACCTGTGGCTTTCCCTCGAGGCTTTCCCCGAGGCTTTCCATGAGGCTTTCCCACAGGGCTGTCCAACGTGCCACCGTGGTGTGAGTCGATCCTGGGCTTGAAAGGGAGGCAATGCAGGGAAAACAGCTGTCCTGGAATGGACTGAGACATCTGGGGGACTCTGGGATATGGTGCACGACCCTGGAGTTCCTCTCGCCTTTCCTGTAGAGAGCGCCTCCTCTTGAGATGCGACGGGAACGCCGGAATTCTTTCCCGACCACGCAGGGAAAGGATCCCTCCTCTCGAGCTAGGAGGCGGAAACGGGCTCCTCTGGATGTGGGCAGACTCTCGTGCTTCCTCTCGAGTGGAGACGGGTATGTCGGGGAACTTCTTGAGTTACAGCAAGGGTGTGAAAGACCCTTTGGAATGTTCCAGACGTTAGATGTGATTAGCCTCGAGACGCCTCAGTGGAAATGGGCCTCATGTCGCCTGGAGGGGAGAACCTCCTGGATTTCTCGAGTTGCGCAGGTGCTCTCGACTTACGACGGGGGACCTCAGGGACCCGCTCTGTGGCCTCAGGAAAGGCCAGACCCCATGCGAGTTGCTCGGGGGCCTCTCCGGATTCCTCTCCCTTCGATGCCGGGGCCTAAGACCTTGTGTGAAGTGCCGGAACCTGAGGATTCCTCTCCAGTGCTGACATGGATCTTGGGGTACTTCTGGGGTCTCCCCGGGAGTCAGTCCTCATCTTGAGAGGGGGCATGCACTTGCGCTTTTCTCCCGAGCTGTAGCAGCGTTGTCACGCTTCCCTTCGCGTGGATCAAGGATCTGTGGCTTTCCCTCGAGGCTTTCCACCAGGCTTTCCCACAGGGCCCACGTGCCACCGGAGTGTGAGTCGATCCTCGGCTTGAAAGCCGAGGCAGTGCAGGGAAAACAGGTTTCCCTGGAATGGACTGAGATGTCTGGGGGGACTCTGGGAATTGTGGAACGACCCTGGAGTTCCTCTCGCCTTTCCTGTGGAGAGCGCCTCCTCTTGATGCGACGGGAAAACCGGGAATTCTTTCCCGAACACGCAGGGAAAGGATCCCTCCTCTCGAGCTAGGAGGCGGAAACGGGACTCCTCTGAATGTGGGCGGGACTCTCGTGCTTCCTCTCGAGTGGAGACGGGTATGTCGGGGAACTTCTTGAGTTGCAGCAAGGGTGTGAGGGACCCTTTGGAAGTTCCAGAGGTTAGGTGTGATTAGCCTCGAGACGCCTCAGCCGAAATGGGCCTCATCTCTCCTGGAGGGGGAACCTCCTGGATTTTCTCGAGTTGCGGCAGGTGCTCTTAACTTACGACGGGGACCTCAGGGACACGCTATGGTGGCCTCAGGAAAGGCCAGTCCCCATGCGAGTTGCTCGGGGGGCCTGTCGGCATTCCTCTCCCGACGATGCCGGGGCCTAAGAACTTTGTGGAGTTCGGTGCCGGAACCTGAGGATTCCTCTCCAGTGCCGACATTGATATTGGGGTAATTCTGGAGTTTCCTCAATGGAGTCGGTCCTCGTCTCCAGTGGGGGCATGAACGTGCTGCTTTCCTTCCGAGCTGTAGCAGCAGTGTCGCGCTTCCCTTCGCGTGGATCAAGGGATCTGTGTCTTTCTTTCCACGAGGCTTTCCCACGAGGCTTTCCCACAGGGCTGTCCCACGTGCCACCGTGGTGTGAGTGATCCTCGGCTTGAAAGTCGAGGCAGTGCAGGGAAAACAGGTTTCCCTGGAATGGACTGAGACATCTGGGGGACTCTGGGAATGGTGGCACGACCCTTGTGTTCCTCTCGCCTTACCTGTGGAGAGCGTCTGCTCTTGAGATGCGACGGGAACGCGGGAATTCTTTCCGAACACGCAGGGAAAGGATACCTCCTCTCGAGCTAGTAGGCGGAAACGGTACTCCTCTGAATGTGGGCGGGACTCTCGTGCTTCCTCTCGAGTGGAGAGGGTATGTCGGGGAACTTCTTGAGTTGCAGCAAGGGTGTGAAGGACCCTTTGGAAGTTAGAGAAGTTAGGGCTTGATTAGCCTCAAGACGCCTCAGCGGAAATGGGCCTCATCTCGCCTGGAGGGGAGAAACTCCTGGATTTTTCTCGAGTTGCGGCTGGTGCTCTCGACTTACGTCGGGGACATCAGTGACCCGCTCTGGTGGCCTCAGGAAAGGCCAGTCCACATGCGAGTTGCTCGGGGCCTCTCGGGATTCCTCTCCCGTCGATGCCGGGGCCTAAGACCTAGTGTGAAGTCGGTGCTGGAACCTGAGGATTCCTCTCCAGTGCTGACATGATCTTGGGGTACTTCTGGAGTCTCCCCAGGGGAGTCAGTCTCTCGTCTCGAGAGGGGGAATACACGTGCGCTTTCCTCCCGAGCTGTAGCAGTAGTGTCGCGCTTCCTTCACGTGGATCAAGCAATCTGTGGCTTTCCCCTGAGGCTTTCCCACAGGGGCTGTCCCACGTGCCACCATGGTGTGAGTCGATCCTTGTCTTGAAAATCGAGGCAGTGCAGGGAAAACAGGTTTCCCTAGAATGGACTGAGACATCTGGGGGACTCTGGGAATGGTGGCACGACACTGGAGTTCCTCTAGCCTTTCCTGTTGAGAGCGCCTCCTCTTGAGATGCGACGGGAACGCCGGGAATTCTTTCCCGAACACGCTGGAAAAGGATCCCTCCTCTCGAGCTAGGAGGCGGAAACGGGGCTCCTCTGGATATGGGCGGAACTCTCGTGCTTCCTCTCGAGTGGAGAAGGGTATGTCGGGGAACTTCTTGAGTTGCAGCAAGGGTGTGAAGGACCCTTTGGAAGTTCCAGGGGTTAGGTGTGATTAGCCTCGAGAAGCCTCAGCGCAAATGGGCCTCATCTCGCCTGGAGGGGAGAACCTCCTGGATTTTCTCGAGATGCGGCAGGTGCTCTCGACTTACGACCGGGACCTCAGAGACCCGCTCTGGTGGCCTCAGGAAAGGCCAGTCCACATGCGAGTTGCTCGGGGCCTCTCGGGATTCCTCTCCCGTCGATGCCGGGGCCTAAGACCTAGTGTGAAGTCGGTGCCGGAACCTGAGGATTCCTCTCCAGTGCTAACATGGATCTTGGGGTACTTCTGAAGTCTCCCCAGGGGAGTCAGTCCTCGTCTCGAGAGGGGTATGCACTTGCGCTTTCCTCCCGAGCTGTGGCAGCTGTGTGGCGCTTCCCTTCGCGTGGATCAAGGGATCTGTGGCTTTCCATTTCGAGGCTTTCCCAGGAGGCTTTCCCAGAGGCTAATGCTCGAGGCTTTCCACAGGGCTGTCCCACGTAGCCACCGTGGTGTGAGTCGATCCTCGGCTTGAAAGTCGAGGCAGTGCAGGGAAAACTGGTTTCCCTGGAATGGACTGAGACATCTGGGGGACTCTGGGAATGGTGGCACGACTCTGGAGTTCCTCTCGCCTTTCCTGTGGAGAGCGCCTCCTCTTGAGATGCGACGGGAACGCGGGGAATTCTTTCCCCTCGACGCAGTGGAAAGGATCGCTCCTCTCGAGCTAGGAGGCGGAAACAGGGCTCCTCTGGATGTGGGCGGAACTCTCGAGCTTACTCTCGAGTGCAGACGGGTATGTTGGGGAACTTCTTGAGTTGCAGCAAGGCTGTGAAGGACCCTTTGGAAGTTCCAGAGGTTAGGTGTGATTAGCCTCGAGATGCCTAAGCGCAAATGGGCCTCATCTCGCCTGGAGGGGAGAACCTCCTGGATTTTCTCGATTTGCGGCAGGTGCTCTCGACTTACGACCGGAACCTCAGGGACCCGCTCTGGTGGCCTCAGGAAAGGCCAGTCCCCATGCTTGTTGCTCGGCGGCCTCTCAGGATTCCTCTCCCGTCGATGCGGGGCTAAGATCTTGTTTGGACTCGGTGCCGGAACCTGACGATTCCTCTCGAGTGCTGACATGGATCTTGGGGTACTTTTGGAGTCTCCCCAGGAGAGTCAGTCCTCGTCTCGAGTGGGGGCATGCACGTGTGCTTTCCTCCCGAGCTGTAGCTGCAGTGTAGCGCTGCCCTTCGCGTGGATCAAGGGATCTGTGGCTTTCCCTCGAGGCTTTCCCAAAAGGGCTGTCCCACGTGACACCGTGGTGTGATTGGATCCTCGTCCTGACAATCGAGGCAGTGTAGGGAAACAGGTTTCCCTGGAAAAGACTGAGACATCTGGGGGACTCTGGGAATGGTGGCACGACCCTGGAGTTCCTCTCGCCTTTCCCGTGGAGAGCGCCTCCTCTTGAGATGCGACGGGAATGCCGGGAATTCTTTCCTGACCACGCAGGGAAAGGATCCCTCCTCTTGAGGTAGGAGGCGGAAACCGGGCTCCTCTGGATGTGGGCGGGACTCTCGTGCTTCCTCTCGAGAGGAGACGGGTATGTTTGGGACCTTCATGAGATGCAGCAATTGTGTGAAGGACCCTTTGGAAGTTCCAGTGGTTAGGTGTGATTAGCCTCGAGAGGCCTAAGTGGAAATGGGCCTCATCTCGCCTGGAAGGGAGAATCTCCTGGATTTCCTCGAGATGCGGCAGGTGCTCTCTACTTTAGACGGGCACCTCAGGGACTGGCTCTTGTGTATTTAGGAAAGGCGAGTCCCCATGCGAGTTCTTCGGGGGCCTCTCGGGATTACTCTCCCGTGGATGCCGGGGCCTAAGACCTTGTGTGAAGTCGGTGCCAGAACCTGAGGATTCCTCTCCAGTGCTGTAACGGATCTTGGGGTACTTTTGGAGTCTCCCCAAGGGAGTCAGTCCTCGTCTCGGGTGTGGGCATGCACGTGCGTTTTCCTCCCGAGCTGTAGCAGCAGGGTCACGCTTCCCTTCTCTTGGATCAAGGGATCTGTGGCTTTCCCTCGAGGCTATCCCAGGAGGCTTTCCGATGAGGCTTTCCCACAGGGCTGTCCCACGTGCCACCGTGGTGTGAGTCGATCCTCGGCTTGAAAGTCGAGGCACGTGCAGGGAAAACAGGTTTCCCTGGAATGGACTGAGACATCAGGGCGACTCTGGGAATGGTGGCACGACCCTGGAGTTCCTCTCGCCTTTCCTGTGGAGAGCGCCTCCTCTTGAGATGCGACGGGAACGCGGGGAATTCTTTCCCCACCACGCAGGGAAAGGATCCCTCCTCTCGAGCTAGGAGGCGGAAAGGGGCTCCTCTGAATGCGGGCGGGACTCTCGTGCTTCCTCTCGAGTGGAGATGGGTATGTCGGGGAACTTCTTGAGTTGCAGCAAGGGTGTGAAGGACCCTTTGGAAGTTCCAGGGGTTAGGTGTGATTAGCCTCAAGACGCCTCATCGGAAATGGGCCTCATCTCGCCTGGAGGGGAGAACCTCCTGGATTTTCTCGGGTCGCGGCAGGTGCTCTCGACTTACGACGGGGACCTCAGGGACACGCTCTGTTGGCCTCAGGAAAGGCCAGTCGCCATGCGAGTTGCTCGGGGGCAACTCGGGATTCCTCTCCCGTCGATGCCGGGGCCTAAGACCTTGTGTGGAGTCGGGGCCAGAACCTGAGGAATCCTCTCCAGTGCTGACATGGATCTTGGGGTACTTCTGGAGTCTCCGCCAGGGGAGTCAGTCCTCCTCTCGAGTGGGGACATGCACGTGCGCTTTCCTCCCGAGCTGTAGCAGCAGGGTCACACTTCCCTTCGCGTGGATCAAGGGATCTGCGGCTTTCCCTCGAGGCTTTCCCACGAGGCTTTCCCACGAGGCTTTCCCACACGGGCTGTCCCACGTGCCACCGTTGTGTGAGTGGATCCTCGGCTTCAAAAGTCGAGGCAGTGCAGGGAAAACAGGATTCCCTGCAATGGACTGAGACATCTGGGGGACTCTGGGAATGGTGGCACGACCCTGCAGTTCCTCTCGCCTTTCCTGTGTAGAGCGCATCCTCTTGAGATAGCCCAGGAATTCTTTCCCCGACCACGCAGGGATAGGATCCCTCCTCTCGAGCTAGGAGGCAGAAACGGGGCTCCTCTGGATGTTGGCGGGACTCTACTGCTTCCTCTCGAGTGGAGACGGGCATGTCTGGGAACTTCTTGAGTTGCAGCAACTGTGTGAAGGACCCTTTGGAAGTTCCAGAGGTTAGGTGTGATTAGCCACGAGACGCCTCAGCTGAATTGGGCCTCATCTCTCCTGGAGGGGAAAACCTCCTAAATTCTCTCGAGTTGTGGCAGGTGCTCGCGACTTACGACGGGGACCTCAGGGAACGGCTCTGGTGGCCTCAGGAAAGGCCAGTCCCCATGCGCGTTGCTCGGGGCATCTTGGGATTCCTCTCCCGTCGATGCCGGGGCCTAAGACCTTGTGTGGAGTCGGTGTAGGAACCTGAGGATTCCTCTCCAGTGCTGACATGGATCTTGGTGTACTTCTGGAGTTTCCCCAGAGTAGTCAGTCCTCGTCTCGAGTGGGGGCATGCACGTGCGCTTTCCTCCCTAGCTGTAGCAGCAGGGTCGCGCTTCCCTTCGCGTGGATCAAGGGATCTGTGGCTTTCCCTCGAGGCTTTCCCACGAGGCTTTCCCACGAGGCTTTCCCACAGGGCTGTCCCACGTGCCACCGTGGTGTGTGTGGATCCTCGGCTTCAAAGTTGAGGCAGTGCAGGGAAAACAGGTTTCCCTGGAATGGACTGAGACATCTGGGGGACTCTGGGAATGGTGGCACGACCCTGAAGTTCCTCTCGCCTTTTCTGTGGAGAGCGCCTCCTCTTGAGATGCGACTGGGAACGCCGGGGAATTCTTTCCCGACCACGCAGGGAAAGGATCCCGTCCTCTCGAGTTAGGAGGCGGAAACGGGGATCCTCTGGATGTGGGCGGGACTCTCGTGCTTCCTCTCGAGTGGAGACGGGTATGTCGGGAACTTCTCGAGTTGCAGCAAGGGTGTGAAGGACCCTTTGGAAGTTCCAGAGGTTAGGTGTGACTAACCTCGAGAAGCCTCAGTGGAAAAGGACCTCATCTCGCCTGGAGGGGAGAACCTATTGAATTTTCTCGAATTGCAGCAAGTGCTCTCGACTTACGACGGGGACCTCAGGGACCCGCTCTGGTGGCCTCAGAAAAGGCCAGTCCCCATGCGAGTTGCTCGGGGGCCTCTCGGGATTCCTCCCCGTCGATGCCGGGGCCTCAGACCTTGTGTGGTGTGCGTTGCCGGAACCTAGGATTCCTCTCCAGTGCTGACATGGATCTTGGGGTACTTCTGGAGTCTCCCCAGGGGAGTCAGTCCTCTCCTCGAGTGAGGGCATGCACGTGCGATTTCCTCCCGAGCTGTAGCAGCAGTGTCACCCTTCCCTTCGCGTGCATCAAGGGATCTGTGGCTTTCCCTCGAGGCTATCCCAGGAGGCTTTCCGATGAGGCTTTCCCACAGGGCTGTCACACGTGCCACCGTGGTGTGAGTCGATCCTCGGCTTGAAAGTCGAGGCAGTGCAGGGAAAACAGGTTTCCCTGGAATGGACTGAGACATCAGGGCGACTCTGGGAATGGTGGCACGACCCTGGAGTTCCTCTCGCCTTTCCTGTGGAGAGCGCCTCCTCTTGAGATGCGACGGGAACGCGGGGAATTCTTTCCCCACCACGCAGGGAAAGGATCCATCCTCTTGAGCTAGGAGGCGGAAAGGGGGCTCCTCTGAATGCGGGCGGGACTCTCGTGCTTCCTCTCGAGTGGAGATGGGTATGTCGGGGAACTTCTTGAGTTGCAGCAAGGGTGTGAAGGACCCATTGGAAGTTCCAGGGGTTAGGTGTGATTAGCCTCAAGACGCCTCATCGGAAATGGGCCTCATCTCGCCTGGAGGGGAGAACCTCCTGGATTTTCTCGGGTTGCCGGCAGGTGCTCTCGACTTACGACGGGGACCTCAGGGACACGCTCTGGTGGCCTCAGGAAAGGCCAGTCGCCATGCGAGTTGCTCGGGGGCAACTCGGGATTCCTCTCCCGTCGATGTCGGGGCCTAAGACCTTGTGTGGAGTCGGGGCCAGAACCTGAGGATTCCTCTCCAGTGCTAACATGGATCTTGGGGTACTTCTGGAGTCTCCCCAGGGGAGTCAGTCCTCCTCTCGAGTGGGGGCATGCTCGTGCGCTTTCCTCCCGAGCTGTAGCAGCAGTGTCACACTTCCCTTGACGTGGATCAAGGGATCTGCGGCTTTCCCTCGAGGCTTTCCGACGAGGCTTTCCCACGAGGCTTTCCCACACGGCTGTCCCACGTGCCACCGTTGTGTGAGTGGATCCTCGGCTTCAAAGTCGAGGCAGTGCAGGGAAAACAGGATTCCCTGCAATGGACTGAGACATCTGGGGGACTCTGGGAATGGTGGCACGACCCTGCAGTTCCTCTCGCCTTTCCTGTGTAGAGGGCCTCCTCTTGAGATAGCCCAGGAATTCTTTCCCGACCACGCAGGTATAGGATCCCTCCTCTCAAGCTAGGAGGCAGAAACGGGGCTCCCTCTGGATGTTGGCGGGACTCTACTGCTTCCTCTCGAGTGGAGACGGGCATGTCTGGGAACTTCTTGAGTTGCAGCAACTGTGTGAAGGACCCTTTGGAAGTTCCAGAGGTTAGGTGTGATTAGCCACGAGACACCTCAGCTGAAATGGGCCTCATCTCTCCTGGAAAACCTCCTAAATTTTCTCGAGTTGTGGCAGGTGCTCGCGACTTACGACGGGGTCCTCAGGGAACGGCTCTGGTGGCCTCAGGAAAGGCCAGTCCCCATGCGTGTTGCTCGGGGGCCTCTCAGGATTCCTCTCCCGTCGATGCCGGGGCCTAAGACCTTGTGTGGAGTCGATGTAGGAACCTGAGGATTCCTCTCCAGTGCTGACATGGATCTTGGGGGTACTTCTGGAGTTTCCCCAGAGTAGTCAGTCCTCGTCTCGAGTGGGGCATGCACGTGCGCTTTCCTCCCTAGCTGTAGCAGCAGGGTCGCGCTTCCCTTCGCGTGGATCTCTGGCTTCCCTCGAGGCTTTCCCACGAGGCTTTCCCAAGAGGCTTTCCCACAGGGCTGTCCCACGTGCCACCGTGGTGTGAGTGGATCCTCGGCTTCAAAGTCGAGGCAGTGCAGGGAAAACAGGTTTCCCTTGAATGTACTGAGCCATCTGGGGGACTCTGGAAACGGTGGCAGGACCCTGGAGTTCCTCTCGCCTTTCCTGTGGAGAGCGCCTCCTCTTGAGATGCGACGGGAACGCGGGGAATTCTTTCCCCACCACGCAGGGAAAGGATCCCTCCTCTCGAGGTAGGAGGCGGAACGGGGGATCCTCTGGATGTGGGCGGGACTCTCGTGCTTCCTCTCGAGTGGAGACGGGGTAAGTCGGGAACTTCTTGAGTTGCAGCAAGGGTGTGAAGGACCCTTTGGAAGTTCCAGAGGTTAGGTGTGACTAAGCCTCGAGAAGCCTCAGCGGAAAAGGACCTCATCTCGCCTGGAGGGGAGAACTTATTGAATTTTCTCGAATTGCAGCAAGTGCTCTCTCGACTTACGACGGGGACCTCAGGGACCCGCTCTGGTGGCCTCAGGAAAGGCCAGTCCCCATGCGAGTTGCTCGGGGGCCTCTCGGGATTCCTCTCCCGATGCCGGCCTCAGACCTTGTGTGGAGTCGGTGCCGGAACCTGAGGATTCCTCTCCAGTGCTGACATGGGATCTTGGGCTACTTCTGGAGTCTCCGCAGGGGAGTCAGTCCTCGTGTCGAGTGGGGCATGCACGTGCTTTCTCCGAGCTTTAGCAGTAGTGTCGCGCTTTCCTTCGCGTGGATCAAGGATCTGTGGCTTTCCCTCGAGGCTTTCCCACGAGGCTTTCCCACGAGGCTTTCCCACAGGGCTGTCCCACTTGCCACCGTGGTGTGAGTCGATCCTCGGCTTGAAAGTCGAAGCAGTGCAGGGAAAAGCAGGTTTCCCTGGAATGGGACTGAGACATCTGGGGGACTCAGGGAATGGTGGCACGACCCCGGAGTTCCTCTCGACTTTCCTGTGGAGAGGGCCTCCTCTGAGATGCGACCGGAACGCCGGGAATTCTTTCCCGACCACGCAGGAAAGGATCCCTCCTCTCGAGGTAGGAGACGGGAAACCTCCTCTGTATGTGGACTGGACTGTCGTGATTCCTCTAGAGTGAGAGAGTGGAGGGTGTCGGGGAACTTCTTGAGTTGCAGAAGGGTGCGAAACCCTTTGGAAGTTCCAGAGGTTAGGTGTGATTAGCCTCGAGACGCCTCAGCGGAAATGGGCCTCATCTCGCCTGGAGGGGAGAACCTCTGGAATTTCTCGAGTTGCGGCAGGTACTCTCGACTTACGACGGGACCTCAGGGACCCGCTCTGGTGGCCTCAGGAAAGGCCAGTCCCCACGCGAGTTCTCGGGGGCCTCTCGGAATTCCTTCCGTCGATGCGAGTCAATGTCGAAACCTGAGGATTCTTCTCCAGTGCTGACATGGATCTTGGGGTACTTCTGGAGTCTCCCCAGGGGAGTCAGTCCTCGTCTCGAGTGGGGGACATGCACGTGCGCATTCCTCCCGAGCTGTAGCAGCAGTGTCTCGCATCCCTTCGCGTGGATCAAGGGTTCTGTGGCTTTCCCTCGACGCTTTCCCACGAGGCTTTCCCACAGGGCTGTCCCACGTGCCACCGTGGTGTGTGAGTCGATCCTCGGCTTGAAAGTCGAGCAGTGCAGGAAAACAGGTTTCCCTGGAATGGACTGAGACATCTGGGGACTCAGGGAATGGTGGCACGACCCTGGAGTTCCTCTCGCATTCCTGTGGAGAGCGCCTCCTCTTGAGATGCGACGGAACGCCGGGAATTCTTTCCCGACCACGCAGGGAAAGGTCCCTCCTCTCGAGCTAGGAGGCGAAAACGGGGCTCCTGTGTGTATGTGGCGGGACTCTCGTGATTCCTCTCGAGTGGAGACGAGTATGTTGGGAACTTCTTGATTTGCAGCAAGGGTGTGAAGGACGCTTTGCAAGTTCCAGAGGTTAGGTGTAATTAGCCTCGAGACGCCTCAGCGGAAAAGGGCCTCATCTCGCCTGGAGGGGAGAACTTCCTGGATTTTCTCGAGTTGCGGCAGGTGCTCTCGACTTTCGACGGGGACCTCAGGGACCCGCTCTGGTGGACTCAGGAAAGGCCAGTCCCCAAGCGAGTT
>NW_017190888.1:0-11057 GCF_001704415.2 Capra hircus
TCTCGAGTGGCGGCAGGTGCTCACGACTTACAATGGAGACCACAGGGACCCGCACTGGTACTCAGGAAAGGCCAGTCCCCTTGCGAGTTGCTCGGGGGCCTCTCCGGATTCCTCAACCTTCGATGCCGGGGCACAGACCTTGTGAGGAGTCGGAGCCGGAGCCGAAGGATTCCTCTCCAGTGCTGATATGGATCGTAGGGTACTTCTGGAGTCTTCCTAGGGGAGTAGGTCCTCATCTCGAGTGGGGGCATGCACGTGCGCTTTCCTCCTGAACTGTAGCAGCAGTGTCACGCTTCCTTTCGCTTGGATCAATTGATCAGGTGCTTTCCCTCGAGGCTTTCCAACGAGGCTTTCTCACGAGGCTTTCCCACAGGGCTGTCCCACGTGCCACCGTGGTGTGAGTCGATCCTCGCCCTGAAAGTCGTGGCATTGCAGGGAAAACAGATTTCCCTGGAATGGACTGAGACATCTGGAGGACTCTGGGAATGGTGGCACGACCCTGGAGTTCCTCTCTCCTTTCCTGTGGAGAGCACCTCCTCTTGAGATGTGACGGAACACTGGGAATTCTTTCCCGACCTCGCAGGGAAAGCATCCCTCCTCTCGAGCTAGGAGGCGGAAACGGGGATCCTCTTGATGTGGGCCAGACTATTGTGCTTCCTCTCGAGTAGAGCCGGGTATTTTGGAGAACTTCTTGAGTTGCAGCAAGGGTGTGAAGGACCCTTTGGAAGTTCCAGAGTTTACGTGTGAATAGCCTCGAGTCGCCTCAGGGGAAATGGGCCTCATCTCGCCTGGAGGGAGAACCTCCTGGATTTTCTCGAGTTGCGGCAGGTGCTCTCGACTTACGACGGGGACCTCAGGGACCGCTGTGGTGGCCTCAGGAAAGGCCAGTCCCATGTGAGTTGCTCGGGGGCCTCTCGGGATTTCTTCTCCTCGATGCCGGGGCCTAAGACCTTGTGTGGAGTCGGTGCCGGAACCTAAGGATTCCTCTCCAGTGATGACATGGATCTTCGGGTACTTCTGGAGTCTCCCAGGGGTGTCAGTCCTCATCTCGAGTGGGGGCATGCACGTGCTCTTTCCTTCCGAGACTTAGCAGCAGTATCACGCTTCCCTTCGCGTGGATCAAGGGATCTGTGGCTTTCCCTCGAGGCTTTCCTACAAGACTTTCACACGAGGCTTTCCCACAGGGCTGTCCCTCGTTCCACCGTGGTGTGATTGGATCCTCGTCTTAACAGTCGAGGCAGTGTAGGGAAACAGGTTTCCCTGGAATGGACTGAGACATCTGGGGGGACTCTGGGAATGTGGCACGACCCTGGAGTTCCTCTCGCCTTTCCTGTGGAGAGCGCCTCCTCTTGAGGTTCGACGGGAACGCCGGGAACTCTTTCCCAAACACGTAGGGAAAGGATCCCTCCTCTCGAGCTAGGAGGCGAAAACGGGGCTCCTCTAGATGTGGGAGGGACTCTTCGTGCTTCCTCTCGAGTGGAGACGGGTATGTTCGGGAAGATTCTTGAGTTGCAGCAAGGGTGTGAAAGACCCTTTGGAAGTTGCAGAGGTTAGATGTGATTACCCTGAGACACCTCAGCGGAAATGGGGGCCTCATCTCGCCTGGAGGGGAGAACCTCCTGGATTTTCTCGAGTTGCGGCAGGTGCTCTCGACTTACGACGGGGACCTCAGGGACCCGCTCTGTTGGCCTCAGGAAAGGCCAGTCCCCATGCTAGTTGTTCGGGGCCTCTCGGGGGCTTCTCGGGTTTCCACTCCGTCGATGCTGGGCCTAAGACCTTGTGTGGAGTCAGTGCCGGAACCTGAGGATTCCTCTACAGTGCTGACATGGATCTTGGGGTACGTCTGGAGTCTCCCAAGGGGAGTCAGTCCTCGTCTCGAGTGGGGGCATGCACGTGCGCTTTCCTCCTGAGCTGTAGCAGCAGTGTCGCGCTTCCCTTCGCATGGATCAAGGGATCTGTGGCTTTCCCTCGAGGCTTTCCCTCGAGGCTTTCCCACGAGGCTTTACCAAGAGGCTTTCCCACAGAGCTGTCCCACGTGCCACCGTGGTGTGAGTCGATCCTCGGGTTGAAAGTCGAGGCAGTGCAGGGAAAACAGGTTTCCCTGGAATGGCTGAGAAATCAGGGGGGACTCTGGGAATGGGGCCTGATCCTGGAGTTCCTCTCGTCTTTCCTGTGGAGGGCGCCTCCTCTTGAGATGGGACGGGAACACTAAGGAATTCTTTCCCGACCACGCAGGGAAAGGGGTCCCTCCTCTCGAGCTAGCAGGCGGAAACGGGGGCCACTCTGGATATGGTCGGGACTCTCGGATTCCTCTAGAGTGGAGGTGGGTATGTCGGGGAACTTCTTGAGTTGCAGCGAGGGTGTGAAGGACCCTTTGGAAGTTCCAGAGATTAAGTGTGATTACCCCTAGTTGCCTCAACGGAAATGGGCCTCATCTCGCCTGGAGGGGAGAACCTCCTGCATTTTCTCGAGTTGGTGCAGGTGTTCTCGCGTTGCGACGCGGACCTCAGGAACCCGCTCTGTTGGCCTCAGGAAAGGCCAGTCCCCATGCAAGTTGCACGCGACTCTCTCGGGATTCCTCTCCCGTCGGTGCCGGGGCCTAAGACCTTGTGTGGAGTCGGTTCCGGGAACCTGAGGATTCCTCTCCAGGGCTGACATGGATCTGGGGGTACTTCTGTAGTCTCCCCAGGGGAGTCAGTCCTGGTCTCGAGTGTGGGTATGCAAGTACGCCTTTCCTCCCGAGCTGTAGCAGCAGTGTAACGGCTCCCCTTCGCGTGGATCAAGGGATCTGTGGCTTTCCCTCGAGGCTTTCCCACGAGACTTTCCCACGAGGCTTTCCCACAGGGCTGTCCCACGTGCCACCGTCGTGTGAGTCGATCCTCGGCTTGAAAGTCGAGGCAGTGCAGGGAAAACAGGTTTCCCTGGAATGGACGCAGACATCTCGGGGGACTCCTGGGAATGGTGGCACGACCCGGGAGTTCCTCTTGCCTTTCCTGTGGAGAGCGCCTCCTCTTGAGATGCGACGGGAACGCCGGGAATTCTTTCCCGACCACGCCAGGGAAAGATCCCTCCTTTCGAGCTATGAGACGGAAACGGGGCTCCTCTGGAAGTGGGCGGGACTGTCGTGCTTCCTCTCGAGTGGAGACGGGTATGTCGGGCAACTTCTTGAGTTGCAGCAAGGGTGTGAAGAACCCTTTGGAAATTCAAGAGGTTAGGGTGTGATTAGCCTCGAATCGCCTTAGCAGAAATGGGCCTAATCTTGCCTGGAAGGGAGAAACCTCCTGGATTTTTCTCGGAGTTGCGGCAGGTGCTCTCGACTAACGACGGGGACCTCAGGGACCCGCTCTGGTGGCCTCAGGAAAGGCCAGTCCCCATGCGAGTTGCTCGGGGGCCTCTCGGGATTCCTCTCCCTTCGATGCCGGGCCGTAAGACCTTGTTTGGAGTCGGTGCCGGAACCTGAGGATTCCTCTCCAGTGCTGACAGTGGATCCTCGGGTACTTCTGGGAAGTATCCCCAGGGGAGTCAGTCCCTCGTCTCGAGTGGAGGCCATGCACGTGTGCTTTCCTCCCGAGCTGTAGCCAGCATTGGTCACCCCTTCCCTTTGCGTGGTCAAGGGATCTGTGGCTTTTCCTCGAGGCTTTCCCACGAGGCTTTCCCACGAGGCTTTCCCACAGGGCTGTCCCACGTGCCACCGTGGTGTGAGTCGATCCTCGGCTTGAAAGTCGAGGCAGTGCAGGGAAAACAGGTTTCCCTGGAATGGATTGAGACATCTGGGGGACTCTGGGAATGGTGGCACGACCCTGGAGTTCCTCTCGCCTTTCCTGTGGACAGTGCCTCCTCTTGAGATGCGACGGGAACGCCGGGAATTCTTTCCCGACCACGCAGGAAAAGGATCCCTCCTCTCGAACTTGGAGGCGGAAACGGGGCTCCTCTGGATGTGGCCGGGACTCTCGTGCTTACTCTCGAGTGGAGACGGGTATGTTGGGGAACTTCTTGAGTTGCAGCAAGTTTGTGAAGGATCCTTTGGAATTCCAGAGATTAGGTGTGTTTAGAGTCGAGACGCCTTAGCGGAAATGGGCCTCATCTCCCCTGGAGGGGAGAATCTCCTGGATTTTTTCGAGTTGCGGTACGTGCTCTCGCCTTACGATGGGGACCACTGGGACCCGCTCTGGTGGCCTCAGGAATGGCCAGTCCTCATGCGAGTTGCTCGGGGGCCTCTCGGGATTCCTCTCCCTTCGATGCCAGGGCCTAAGACCTTGTGTGGAGTCGGTGCCTGCCGGGGTCCAGCCCCGGCGGATCCAGGGAATTCAAAGGGTGGACGGCGTTGGCTTGGAAAGACTTGTTTGTTTATTAATGTAAGATTAGATTAAGAAACTATAGTGTAGTAAGAAGATTAAGCGGAGGAAGAGGCTGAATAGCTTGGTTTACGCGGAAGGCCAATAAAATTCCAGACAAGGAATTTGCACCATCTACGTTGGGCCACCGGCGCCCGCTTGAATATCTAAGGGTGCCTCGCCTTAAGCTCCCTTTCGTGCGGGTCTTAACAGCCGGGGCAAGTAAGTAGACCTGGCGAGCCTCCGCCCCAGATGGAGATTCAGCCTGAAGTTAAAGTAAAGAGCAGAGAGAGGGAAGGGGAGAGAAGAAGAGAGAGAGAGAGACATGGGGGGAGCCAGAGTCCCAAGAAACCAGGCCGAGAGACTAGTTCGAGAAACTGGCCCCCATCCTTTATTGTTCAGAAGGCCTTTTATACTTTTGATAAAACACGGAGATCAATGGGTAACACAAAATTATGTAGCGTTCGCAACCCAGATTCTTTCCGTATATCATTTTGTATACAAAAGGTCTCAGGTGATTTACATTATCTTTTGGCCAAGAGGCTTGTTAACACTTTTTGGCTCTCTTCCTTAATGAATGTTAATTTTGTTTCCCCTGAAGTGTTTTTTTTTTTAATCTGCATCTCCTTAAAGCATTAAAGTTACATCTCTATAGAACAAAGGTGCAGTGGGATATAACAAAGAAGGTACTTAACTCAAAGATCTAATGTTGCTAATACCAGGTCTACTACTTGTTTTTCTATATACCAACTATATCTAAAAATAAAGGATATGAAAATTTGGCAGCAAGCATTGACCCAAAAAATGAAACCATTAATCAGTCCTATTCTAAAGATTTTGACTCCTCGGAAGCTCCTACATTCCTAGGATGTTTTAAGCTTCCTGTGCCTCCTGCGGTCAGGAGGCCTCAAACAATCACATGCGCAGCTGTAGGAGTCCTGCAGGCAGGCTAGAAAGCCATCGGAGGGTTTTTGGATTGAAACACTCTTTCAAATGCAGAAGACTAAAGCCCTGATTTGACTTTTTCCAGAAAATGTCAGAAGAGTGGAAAAGCAGAGCACAAAAGCCGGCAGATTTTTGTTGGGGTACGTGCTTAGGAATTTCCAGAGGGATCCCTGAAGTCTGAGCACGCCTTGCGTATGTCAGCTTCCTTCCTCATGACCTTGTCACGGGCGGGATTCCTCACACTGGCTCCCAGCATCTCACCCTTTTTATTTTAAATAATTAATTATTTATGTTTAAAATCAGGTGCAGTTCGGTCGCGAGATTCCGAATGCTCTGCCGAAGAATCTAGACAATACAGGGAAGAATGATTACGAGGAGCAAGATTATAAAGAGTAGACAGAATAGTCTTTCCAGAAATGAAGTTAGAGAAAGTGTGGAAAAAGTCATTGGCTTCTCCTGCGGTGGTAAAATCTAATCGGGAGTGTTCCAAGGTCTGAATCTGGTTATGCAGTTTCCCTAAGTCTAAACTAATATCTGAGCTGTTCCAAAACACCTAAAACTTGATTTTTTAACATATTGGGCATTTACACTTGTTGAGTCAATGACCGCTGCCATAGTAACAATAACAGTTATTGTAACACAGCAAGAACATAATTATCATATCAATAAGTTGTTACAGTTACAGGACATCTTTAAAACCACAAAAGAGCAGACATTACTTTGAGGAGTTAAACAAGATGAAAACATCCATGGTTCACAAGTCGCTACATTAGGTACGTTAAGTTTTCTGGAATCATTGGTGAAAAGAAGAACATAAGGAGAGGATAGACAAGCCAAAATAGAGTAAATAGAGTCATTTTCTGGTTGGAGTTTGCGCTGCAGCAGCTGTTAGTCCGCCGGGATCTTGATGTTTCTTTTGCCTCTTCTGCCGGTGGGAGCAGCGGCCTTCACCCCGCCCTCTGACACTGGCGCTGTTACGGGGCTGCGAGTGCGGTGCACTGGGTTCCGTCAGTCAGGCTGGCCCCGCCCGCAGCTTTTGGTGCACGGCTGTTTCCGCGGCGGTGGCGGCAGAGAAGTTCCCTTTTTCTTTTGTGGCGAATCAGTCTGTCCGGGATCCAAATTGACGAATCTGCACCCTGTGGAAAAAATATAAACACTTCCTCGACCCGCAGCAAATTCTGGGTCGGGATCTTTTTGTTATCTGGAGATCTTTTTGCTTTACCAATGGCTTTTTTTATTTTGCTGTTCCAAACGAATCAGCATTTAACTTATTACAAAGAGAACATGTTGTAAAATCTGATGGGGGAAAACTATACTTAATTTCTCCTTTTTTAATTTTTGAATTAACAAAGCACGTGAGGGTAAATGATGCAAGATCTGATCACAAGAATTTCCTATAGCAATCTGCCAATCATCAAACATTTGAAAAGCATCAAGTTGTTTTTTGTTATATGGAATTACAATTTTTGATGGCTCTTTACTAAACAATTTAATAAATCAGTATGCTTGAATTAATCTTTTAAATTAATATGGCAGTAATTTTTTCTTAGGCAGAGGCCATTGTTCCACCAAGTTGGGATAAGATAAAACTATTTTTTGGGGGGTCATTAGATGGAACCAATGGGCCTTCTTGTCACAAGCATCCTGTAGGTATACATTTTGTGGCAAGAATAATTTAATCTCCTTTTTTGGCAATATTAATCTTAATTAACTGATCATTTAAAGCCTCATTCACTTTAACGAAAGCCAACTGTGTCACACTAGTCAACTTTTTCTTAGAACTGGGATTAGGATTGTTATTTTTCAGCAATCAAACAAAAGGCTTTAAATCTACAAAAGTCAGTTTTAAATGTGGGCATATCCAATTAATATCACCTAATAATTTTTGGAAATCATTTAAAGTTAGTAAACAATCTCTCAGCAGCTTTAAAAGGACATTATCAGTTTTAAAACTTTTGGCAGACCCAAATATAAGAAGCAAGAAAAGCTTTTTTAATGATCTTTTTATAACCCAAATCTGGTCTATAGCCTTTTAGATGACAAGTAACCATTTAATCTTTGCTTGAATACTTCCAGCAACGGGGAGCTCACTATTCACCAAGGTTTTAAACTCTCTCTCACCTCTTACTCTATAGCATTTTTATCCTGCATACCACCTTTTCTAATCCCACCAACTCCTTTTCAGTAGTATATGTTGGCCAGGAGCTGCGCTAGTCTCTCAGCAATGTAAGAAACGTCTTGTCTATTGTCTAACAGCCATGACATTTTATATCTTTAAAAAATCTTTTAAAGGCCTAGAAGCTGCAATTTTTTGCACCCAAAAAGCTAGATCTAGATCCTCTGGGGCTTTTTTTGTCTGGTTTTTTCTGTCTGGTAATAAGGTAAAAGCAAAAGCTGTGCTATTTTTTAATTTTAATTGCACAGTTTTTAGCAGGTGGCGATATCAAAACTTCAATTTTTTTTTAGTATAATCAGAATTTACTACACAAGACACTACCGAAATTTTTTGAAAAGAAAGCAAGCTATGCCCCAGCACAAGTCTTACAATGTCCTCAGGAAGGGGACTAAGCCACTGGAATCTGAGTCAGGAAGCTATTATTATTAAGGTGGTGGAACTGAGGTCCAGGCCTGAGCTACCTGGGGTTGTTTGGTACGGGCTTGTTATCTCTGTTTAGCAAGACATTTTGGCAAAAAATGTTCTATTTGGCCTCAAGAGAAACATTTTGCATTTGTAAAGTCCTTTTATTACGAATATTTTTCTTTTTTTTTTTCCTGTTTTTCTTCCTTTTTCTTTTTTTTTTCTTTTTTTTGTTGGGTGAGGCCCCTCCTGAGGGGATTTTATGCAAGGAGCAAGCTCTGTTTTAAAAGCTCTTTTGCTCAAAAATATTGTCACTATCGTTTTCAAACTTAAGCAATGTTCTGGGAGGCTTTGGATATAAAGTGGGGAGTTCTTAAGCCCTGGGAGGCGCAAGCAGAGGTTGCAGTGGTCGCCTTAAATAAGACAACTTTTTTAAAGGTTTGGTTTGTGTAGAGGGGAGGGGCTCTCCAGGGCGCTCGGCCGCTGCGTCCTATAAGCACCCTCCTTCCTCGGGAGGAAGAGTAACAGTCTCTCTCCTTTTGTTTGCCAATGGCAGAAAATATGATCTGCGTAATAGGTGGAGACCCACTACGATCCACTGCTATAGTCTCTCCCATAGGCTATCTAACTAACAGCCTCATGACGGGGGCGTCCAGAACATTTGTAATAATATTTTACAGAGCAAAAGCATTTACAGGCCCATGCAAAGTATAATTAGTTTTTAGCTGTTTTATTACCTTTATCCAAGTATCTAAATCTCTTTTCTGGAAACCAAGGACATTGGTCTCGTAACACGAGCCTTTTAATCATTTAATTTGTCTTTTTTGTTTAACAGTTACAAAATTACTTGTATAAAGAGGTGTCATTGTTTTGAGTCATTGTTACCCGTGTCAGAAAATTAAGAGTTATAGAAAAGTCTGCCTTGACAAAAAGGTTTTACCTTAGCCAAGGGGGGGTTTTGTTTTAAACCCTAAGATAGCAGGTTTTTTTCAACCTCTAGAGCACCAGGTTTCTCTTAAACCCTTGAACACTTCCCACTCGTCCTCACCCTGTCTATCCTACAGGGGGGTCCGCGGCACCCTGAGTGGGGTCCTAGCCGTCCCGAACACTCAACACTGGGGAGTACCCGAAAGTACTCCGGGGGAGTGATTAAGTCACTCCGGGGGAGCAACAGAGAGTGCTCCGGGGAGCAACAGAGAGTGCTCCGGGGGGAGCTTTTGCTCCGAGGAACCTACCTTCGAATAGCCTGTTCCGGGCACCACTTGCCGGGGTCCAGCCCCGGTGGATCCAGGGAATTCGAAGGGTGGACGGCGTTGGCGTGGAAAGACTTGTTTGTTTATTAATGTAAGATTAGATTAAGAAACTATAGTGTAGTAAGAAGATTAAGTGGAGGAAGAGGGCTGAATAGCTTGGTTTACGCGGAAGGCCAATAAAATTCCAGACAAGGAATTTGCACCATCTACGTTGGGCCACCGGCGCCCGCTTGAATATCTAAGGGTGCCTCGCCTTAAGCTCCCTTTCGTGCGGGTCTTAACAGCCGGGGCAAGTAAGTAGACCTGGCGAGCCTCCGCGCCCCAGATGGAGATTCAGCCTGAAGTTAAAGTAAAGAGCAGAGAGAGGGAAGGGGAGAGAAGAAGAGAGAGAGAGAGACATGGGGGAGCCAGAGTCCCAAGAAACCAGGCCGAGAGACTAGTTCGAGAAACTGGCCCCCATCCTTTATTGTTCAGAAGGCCTTTTATACTTTTGATAAAACACGGAGATCAATGGGTAACACAAAATTATGTAGCGTTCGCAACCCAGATTCTTTCCGTATATCATTTTGTATACAAAAGGTCTCAGGTGATTTACATTATCTTTTGGCCAAGAGGCTTGTTAACACTTTTTGGCTCTCTTCCTTAATGAATGTTAATTTTGTTTCCCCTGAAGTGTTTTTTTTTTTAATCTGCATCTCCTTAAAGCATTAAAGTTACATCTCTATAGAACAAAGGTGCAGTGGGATATAACAAAGAAGGTACTTAACTCAAAGATCTAATGTTGCTAATACCAGGTCTACTACTTGTTTTTCTATATACCAACTATATCTAAAAATAAAGGATATGAAAATTTGGCAGCAAGCATTGACCCAAAAAATGAAACCATTAATCAGTCCTATTCTAAAGATTTTGACTCCTCGGAAGCTCCTACATTCCTAGGATGTTTTAAGCTTCCTGTGCCTCCTGCGGTCAGGAGGCCTCAAACAATCACATGCGCAGCTGTACGAGTCCTGCAGGCAGGCTAGAAAGCCATCGGAGGGTTTTTGGATTGAAACACTCTTTCAAATGCAGAAGACTAAAGCCCTGAATTGACTTTTTCCAGAAAATGTCAGAAGAGTGGAAAAGCAGAGCACAAAAGCCGGCAGATTTTTGTTGGGGTACGTGCTTAGGAATTTGCAGAGGGGTCCCTGAAGTCTGAGCACGCCTTGCGTATGTCAGCTTCCTTCCTCATGACCTTGTCACGGGCGGGATTCCTCACACTGGCTCCCAGCAGGTGCCGGAACCTGAGGATTCCTCTCCAGTGCTGACATGGATCTTGGGGTACTTCTGGAGTCTCCCCAGGGGAGTCAGTCCTCGTCTCGAGTGGGGCATGAACGTGCGTTTCCTCTCGAGCTGTAGCAGCAGAGTCAGCCTTCCCTTCGCGTGGATCAAGGGATCTGTGGCTTTCCCTCGAGGCTTTCCCACGAGGCTTTCCCACAGGGCTGTCCCACGTGCCACCGTGGTGTGAGTCGATCCTCGGCTTGAAGGTCGAGGCAGTGCAGGGAAAACAGGTTTCCCTGGAATGGACTGAGACATCTGGGGGACTCTGGGAATGGTGGCACGACCCTGGAGTTCCTCTCCCCTCTCCGGTGGAGAGCGACACCTCTTGAGATGTGACGGGAACGCCGGGAATTCTTTCCCGACCACGTAGGGAAAGGATCCCTCCTCTGAGCTAGGAGGCGGAAACGGGGCTCCTCTGGATGTGGGCGGACTCTCGTGCTTCCTCTCGAGTGGAGACGGGTATGTCGGGGAACTTCTTGAGTTGCAGCAAGGGTGTGAAGGACCCTTTGGAAGTTCCAGAAGTTAGGTGTGTTTAGACTCGAGACGCCTCAGCGGAAATGGGCCTCATCTCTCTCCTGGAGGGGAGAACCTCCTGTATTATCTCGAGTTGAAGCAGGTGCTCTCGAC
>NW_017190889.1:0-11057 GCF_001704415.2 Capra hircus
TATGTGAAGCTCTAATATCAGTGGAAATTACATACATATAGGCCCCAGTGTTCTGGAATGGTGGAAAGAAACAACCAACTCTTGAAGAGACACTTTCAAAATGGATCATAGAGACTGACTGTACATGGATGGGCTTGCTTCCGGCAGACTTACTCATATTACGGGTAAATGCACGTTCCCATAGTTGTTGTCCTTATGAAATTTTCTATGGGAGACCCCTCCCACAGTGAGGCAGGTGTTAGCAGATTTGCCACAATAAGGGGGTGGGATTTCACAGCAGATGGAACAATTAGGTAAGGTAATAAATCAGGTAACTAAGTTTGTATAAAAAAGAATATCATTCCCCCTTGAGGAACAGATTCATGAATTTTGTGCTCAGTGATCAGGTGTGGCTCAATGACTGGAAACACAATTCCTTGCCTGACATCGGAAAGGTCCTTATACTGTTGTTTTAGCCCACAATTCTGAAAGAGATGGGAATACCAGACCACTAACCTGCCCTCTTGAGAAATCTGGATGAAGGTCAGGAAGCAACAGTTAGAGTAGGACATGGAACAACAGACTGGTTCCAAAAAAGGAAAAGGAGTATGCAAAGGCTGTATATTGTCCTGTTTATTTAACTTATATGCAGAGTACATCATGAAAAATGCTGGGATGGAAGATACATGAGCTGGAATCAAGATTGCCGGTAGAAATATCAATAAACTTAGATATGCAGATGACACCACCATTATGGCTGAATGTGAAGAGGAACGGGTATGTCGGGGAACTTCTTGAGTTGCAGCAAGGGGTGTGAAGGACCCTTTGGAAGTTCCAGAGGTTAGGTGTGGTTAGTCTCGAGATGCCTCAGCGGAAATGGGCCTCATGTCGCCTGGAATGGAGAGGCTCCTGGATATTCCCGGAGTTTCAGCAGGAGCTCTCCGAGTTACGACGGGGACTTCAGGGACCCGCTCTGGCGGCCGCAGGACACACAGTCATCATGCGTGTTGCTAGGGGGCCTCTCGTGATTCCTCTCCCGTCGATGCCGGGCCTAAGACTTTGTGGAGTCGGGGCTGGAAGCTGAGGATTCCTCTCCAGTGCTGACATGGATTTTGTGGTACTTCTCGAGTCTCCACAAGGGAGTCAGGCCTCGTCTCGAGTGGGGGCATGAGCGTGCCTTTCCTCCATGCTGTAGCAGCAGTGTCACGCTTCCCCATGCTGGACCAAGGGATCTGTGGCTTTCCCCTCGAGTCTTCCCACTAGGCTTTCCCCACAGGGCTGTCCCACGTGTGACGGTGGTGTGAGTCGATCCTCAGCATGAAGGCCAAGGCAGTGCAGGGAAAACAGGTTCCTGTGGAATGGACTGAGACATCTGGGTGAGTCTCGAATGGTGGCACGACTCTGCAGTTCCTCTCCCCTTTCCTTTGGAGAGCGCCTCCTCTTGAGATGCGATGGGAATGCCGGGAATTCTTTCCGACCAATCAGGGAAAGGATCGCTCATCTCGAGCTACGAGCCGGAAACGGAGCTCCTCTGGATGTGGCCGACACTCGTGCTTCCTCTTGAGTGGAGACGGGTATGTCGGGGAACTTCTTGAGTTGCAGCATGACTGTGAAAGACTCTTTGGAAGTTCCAGAGGTCACGTGTGATTAGCCTCGAGACACCTCAGGGGAAACGGGCCTCATCTCGCCTGGAGTGGAGAACCGCCTGGATTTTACCGAGTTGTGGCAGGTGCTCTCGACTTACGACGGGGACCTCAGGGACCCGCTCTGGTGACCTCAGGAAAGGCCAGTCCCCATGCGAGTTGCTAGAGGGCCTGTCGCTATTCCACTCCCGTCGATGCCAGGGCCTAAGACAGTGTGTGGAGTCGGGGCCGGAATCTGAGGATTCCTCTCCAAGGCTGACATGCATGTTGGGGTACTTCTGGAGTCTCCCAAGGGAGTCAGTCCTCGTCTCGAGTGGGGGCATGCACGTGCGCTTTCCTCCCGTGCTGTAGCAGCAGTGTCAAGCTTCCCTTCGCGTGGATCAAGGGATCTGTGGCTTTCCCTCAAGGCTTTCCCACGAGGCTTTCCCACAGGCCCTCCCACGTGCCACCGTGGTGTGAGTCGATCCTCGGCGTGAAAGTCGAAGCAGTGCAGGGAAAACAGGATCCTCTGGAATGGACTGAGATATCTGGGGGACTCTTGGAATGGTGGCACGACCCATGAGTTCTTCTCGCCTTTCCTGTGCAGTGGCCTCCTCTGAGAAGCGTCGGAAACGTCGGGAATTCTATCCGAGGAAGCAGGGAAGGATCCCTCATCTTTAGCTTGGAGGCGGAAACGGAGCTCCTCTGGATGTGGCCGGGACCCTCTGCTTCCTCTGGAGTGGAGACGGGTGTGTCGGGGAACTTCTTGAGTTGCAGCTAAGGTGTGAAGGAACCTTTGAAGTTCCAGAGGTTAGGTGTGATTAGCCTCGAGACGCCTCAGCGGAAATGGGCCTCATCTCGCCTGGAGGGGAGAACCTCCTGGATTTTCTCGAGTGTGGCAGGTGCTCTAGAATTACGACGGGGACTCAGGGACCCTCTCCGGTGTCCTGAGGAAAGGCCAGTCCCCATGCGAGTTGTTTGATGGCCCCTCGGGTTTCCTCTCCCGTTGATGCCGGGGTCTGAGACCTTGTACGGAGTCGTGCCGGAACCTGAGGGTTCCTCTCCAGTGCTGACGTGGATCTTGGGGTACTACTGGAGTCTCCCGACGGGAGTCAGTCTTCGTCTCGAGTGGGGGCATGCACGTGCGCTTTCCTCCCGAGCTGTAGCAGCAGTGTCACGCTTCCCTTCGCGTGAATCAAGGGATCTGTGGCTTTCCCTCAAGGCTTTCCCACGAGGCTTTCGCACAGGGCTGTCCCACGTACCACCGTGGTGTGAGTTGATCCTCGGCTTGAAAGTCGAGGCAGTGCAGGGAAAACAGGATTTCCTGGAATTGACTGAGACATCTGGGGGACTCTGGGAATGGTGGCATGACAGGGAGTTCTTCTCGCCTTTCCTGTGGAGACCGACTCCCGAGAATTCTTTCGCGATCACGCTGGAAAAGGATCCCTCCTCTCGAGCTATGAGACGGAAATGGGGCTCCTCTTGATGTGGGCGGATTCTCGTGCCTCCTCTCGAGTGGAGACGGGTATGTCGGGGAACTTCTTGAGTTGCAGCAAGGGTGTCAAGGACCCTTTGGAAATTCCAGAGGTTAGGTGTGATTAGCCTCGAGACCCCAGCGGAAATGGGCCCATCTCTCCTGGAAGGGACAACCACGTGGATTTTCTCGAGTTGCGGCAGGTGCTCTGGACCTATGACGGGGACCCCAGGGAACCGCTCTGGTGGCCTGAGGAAATGCCAGTCCCCATGCGAGTTGCACGGTGGCCTCTCAGGATTCCTCTCCCGTCGATGCCGGGGCCTAAGACCTTGTTTGGAGTCAGTGCTAGAACCAGAGGATTCCTCTCCAGTGCTGACAGGGATCTTGGGGTACTTCTGGAGTCTCCCCAGGGGAGTCAGTCCTCGTCGCGAGTGGGGGCATGCACGTGTGTTTTCCTCCCGAGCTGTAGCAGCAGTGTCACGGTTCCCTTCGCCTGGATCAAAGGATCTGTGGCTTTCCCTCGAGGCTTTCCCACGAGACTTTCCCACGAGGCTTCCCCACAGGGCTGTCCCACGTGCCACCGTGGTGAAAGTCGACCCTGGGCTTGAAAGTCGAGGAAGTGCAGGGAAAACAGGTTTCCCTGGAATGGACTGAGACATCTGGGGGACTCTGGGAATGGTGTCACGACCCTGGACTTCCTCTCGCCTTTCCTGTGGAGAGCACCTCCTCTAGAGATGCAACGGGAACGCCGGAAATTCTTTCCCCACCACGCAGGGAAAGGATCCCTCCTCTCGAGCTAGGAGGCGGAAACGGGGCTCCTCTGGATGTGGGCGGGACTCTCGTACTTCCTCTCGAGTGTCGACGGGTATGTCGGGGAACTTCTTGAGTTGCAGCAAGGGTGTGAAGGACGCTTTGGAAGTTCCAGAGGTTAGGTGTGATTAGTGTCGAGATGCCTCAGTGGAAATGGGCCTCATCTCGCCTGGAGGGGAGAACCTCCTGGATTTTCTCGAGTTGCGGCAGGTGCTCTCGACTTACGACTGGGACCTCAGGGACGTGCTCTGGTGCCCTCAGGAAAGGCCAGTCCCCATGCAAGTTGCTCGGGGCCTCTCGGGATTCCTCTCCCGTCGATGCAGGGGCCTAAGACTTTGTGTGGAGTCGGTGCCGGAACCTGAGGATTCCTGACAGTGCTGACATGGATCTTGGGGTACTTCTGAAGTCTCCCCAGGGGAGTCAGTCCTTGTCTCGAGTGGGGGCAAGCACGTGCGCTTTCCTCCCGAGCTGTAGCAGCAGTGTCACGCTTCTTGGCGATTGATCATGGTATCAGTGGCTTTCCCTGAAGGCTTTCCCTCGAGGCTTTTCCACGAGGCTTTCCCACAGGGCTGTCCCACGTGCCACCGTGGTGTGAGTCGATCCTCGGCTTGAAAGTCGAGGCATTGCAGGGAAAACAAGTTTCCCTGGAATGGACTGAGACATCTGAGGGAATCTGGGAATGGTGGCACGACCCTGGAGTTCCTCTCGCCTTTCCTGTGGAGAGGGCCTACTCTTGAGATGCGACGGGAATGTCGGAAATTCTTTCCCGACCACACAGGGAAAGGATCCCTTCTTTCGAGCTATGAGGTGGAAACGGGGCTCCTCCACATGTGGGAGGACTCTCGTGCTTCCTCTCGAGTGGAGACGGGTATGTTGGGGACCTTCTTGAGTTGCAGCAAGGGTGTGAAGGACCCTTTGGCAGTTCTAGAGTTTAGGTGTGATTAGCCCCGAGATGCCTCAATGGAAATGGGCCTCATCTCGCCTGGAGGGGAGAAACTCCTGGATATTCTCGAGTTGTGGCAGGTGCTCTCGACTTACGATGGGACCTCAGGGACCCGCTCTGGTGGCCTCAGGAAATTCCAGCCCCATGCGAGTTGCTCGGAGCCCTTCTCCGGATTCCTCTCCCGTCGATGCCGGGGACTCAGACCTTACGTAGAGTCGGTGCCGTAACCTGCGGATTCCTCTCCAGTGCTGACATAAATCTTGGTGTAGTGCTGGAGTCTCCCCAGGGGAGTAGGTCCTCGTCTCGGTTGAGGGCATGCACGTGCGCTTTCCTCCCCAGCTGTAGCAGCAGTGTCGCGCTTCCCTTCGAGTGGATCAAGGTATCTGTGGCTTTCCCTCGAGGCTTTCCCACGAGGCTTTCCCACGAGGCTTTGCCACAGGGCTGTCCCACGTGCCACAGTGGTGTGAGTCGATCCTCGGCTTGAAAGTCGAGTCAGTGCGGGGAAACAGGTTTTCCCTGGAATGGACTGAGACATCTGGGGGACTCGGAGAATGGTGGCATGTCCCTGGAGTTCCTCTCGCCTTTCCTGTGGAGAGCGCCTCCTCTTTGAGATGCGACGGGAACGCCGGGAATTCTTTCCCGACCCTCGCAGGGGAAGGATCCCTCTCTCTCGATCTATGAGACGGAAACGGGGCTCATCTGGATGTGGGCGGAACTTATCGTGCTTCCTCTTAAGTGGAGACGGGTATGTCGGGGAACTTCTTGATTTGCAGCAAGGGTGTGAAGGACCCTTTGGAAGTTCCAGAGTTTAAGTGTGCTTAGCCTTGAGATGTGTCCAGCGGAAATAGGCTTCATTTTGCCTGGAGGGGAGAACATTCTTGATTTTCTCCAGTTGCGGCAGGTGCTCTCGACTTTACGACGGGGACCGCAGGGACCCGCTCTAGTGGCCTCAGGAAAGGCCAGTAAAGATCCAAGACAGCACTGGAGAGGGAGAGACATCACGAGAGGCTCCTGAGCAACTCGCATGGGGACTGGCCTTTCCTGAGGCCACCAAAAGCGGGTCCCTGACGTCCCCGTCTTAAGTCGAGAGCACCTGGCGCAACTCGAGAAAATCCAGGAGGTTCTCCCCTCCAGGCGAGATGAGACCCATTTGCGCTGAGGCATCTCGAGGCTAATCACACCTAACCTCTGGAACTTCCAAAGGGCCCTTCACACCATTGCTGCAACTCAAGAAGTTCCCCAACATACCCGTTTCCACTCGAAAGGAAGCACGAGAGTCCCGACCACAACCAGAAGTGCCCCGTTTCAGCTTCATAGCTCTAGAGGAGGGATCCTTTCCCTTCGTGGTCGGGAAAGAATTTCCGGCGTTCCCGTCGCATCTCAAGGAGAGGCGCTCTCCACAGGAAAGGCAAGAGGAACTCAGGGTCGTGCCACCATTCCCAGAGCCCCCAGATGTCTCAGTCGATTCCAGGGAAACCTGTTTTCCCCGCAATGCCTCGACTTTCAAGCCGAGGATCGACTCAGACCTCGGTGGCACGTGGGACAGCCCTGTGAAAAGCCTAGTGGGAAAGCCTCGTGGGAAAGCCTACAGACAAAGCCACAGATCCCTGGATCCACGCAAAGGGAAGCGTGACACTGCTGCTAAAGCTCGGGAGGAAAGCGCACGTGCACGCCACACTCGCGACGAGGACTGACTCCCCTGGGAGACTCCAGAAATACCCCAAGATCCATGTCAGCACTGGAGAGGAATCCTCAGGTTCCGGCACCGACTCAACACAAGATCTTAGGGCCCGGCATCGACGGAAGAGGAATCCCGAGAGGCCCCCGAGCAACTCGCATGGGGACTGGACTTTCCTGAGGCCACCAGAGCGGGTCCCTGAGGTCCCCGTCATAAGTCGAGAGCACCTGCCGCAACTCGAGAAAATCCAGGAGGTTCTCCCTTCCAGGCGAGATGAGGCCCATTTCCGCTGAGGCTTCTCACGGCTAATCACACCTAACCTCTGGAAGTTCCAAAGGGTCCTTCACACCCTTGCTGCAACTCAAGAAGTTCCCCGACATACCCGTCTCCACTCGAGAGGAAGCACGAGACTCCCGCCCACATCCAGAGGAGCCCCGTTTCCGCCTCCTAGCTCGAGAGGAGGGATCCTTCCCCTGCGTGGTCGGGATAGAATTCCCAGTGTTCCGTCACATCTAAAGAGGAGGCGCTCTCCACAGGAAAGGCGAGAGGAACTCCAGGGTCGTGCCACCATTCCCAGAGTCCCCAGATATCTCAGTCCATTCCAGGGAAACCTGTTTTCCCTACACTGCCTCGACTTTCAAGCTGAGCATCGAGTCACACCACGGTTGCACGTGGACAGCCCTGTGGGAAAGCCTCGAGGGAAAGCCACAGATCCCTTGATCCACGCGAAGGGAAGCGCGACACTGCTGCTACAGCTCGGGAGAAAGCGCAAGTGCATGCCCCCTCTCGAGACGAGGACTGACTCCCTTGGTCAGACTCCAGAAGTACCCCAACATCCATGTCAGCACTGGAGAGGAATGCTCAGGTTACAGCACCGATTCCACAGAAGATCTTAGGCCCCGGCATCGATGGGAGAGGAATCCCGAGAGGCCCCCGTGCAACTCGCATGGGGCCTGGACTTTCCTGAGGCCACCAGAGCGGGTCCCTGAGGTCCCCGTCGTAAGTCGAGAGCACCTGCCGCAACTCGAGAAAATCCAGGGGGTTCTCCCCTCCAGGCAAAATGAGGCCCATTTCCGCTGAGGCGTCTCGAGGCTAATCACATCTAACATCTGGAACTCGAAAGGGTCCTTCACACCCTTGCTGCAACTCAAGAAGTTCTCTGACATACCCGTCTCCACTCGAGAGGAAGCACGAGAGTCCCGCCCACATCCAGAGGTGCCCCGTTTCCGCCTCCTAGCTCGAGAGGAGGGATCCTTTCCCTGCGTGGTGGGGAAAGAATTCCCCGCGTTCCCGTCGCATCTCAAGAGGAGGCACTTGCCAGGGTCCAGCCCCGGTGGATCCAGGGAATTCGAAGGGTGGACGGCGTTGGCGTGGAAAGACTTGTTGTTTATTAATGTAAGATTAGATTAAGAAACTATAGTGTAATAAGAAGATTAAGTGGAGGAAGAGGGCTGAATAGCTTGGTTTTCGCGGAAGGCCATTAAAATTCCAGACAAGGAATTTGCACCATCTACGTTTGGCCACCGGCGCCCGCTTGAATATCTAAGGGTGCCTCGCCTTAAGCTCCCTTTCGTGCGGGTCTTAACAGCCGGGGCAAGTAAGTAGACCTGGCGAGCCTCCGCGCTCCAGATGGAGATTCAGCCTGAAGTTAAAGTAAAGAGCAGAGAGAGGAAAGGGGAGAGACGAAGAGAGAGAGTGAGACATGGGGGGAGCCAGAGTCCCAAGAAACTAGGCCGAGAGACTAGTTCGAGAAAACTGTTCCAATCCTTTATTGTTCAGAAGGCCTTTTATACTTTTGATAAAACATGGAGATCAATGGGTAACACAGAATTATGTAGCGTTCGCAGCCCAGACTCTTTCTATACATCATTATGTATACAAAAGGTCTCAGGTGATTTACATTATCTTCTGGCCAAGAGGCTTGTTAACACTTTTTAGCTCTCTTCCTTAATGAATGTTAATTTTGTTTTCCCTGAAGTGTTTTTTTTTAATCTGCATCTCCTTAAAGCATTAAAGTTACATCTCTATAGAACAAAGGTGCAGTGGGATATAACAAAGAAGGTACTTAACTCAAGGATCTAATGTTGCTAATACTAGGTCTACTGCTTGTTTTTCTATATACCAACTATACCTAAAAATCAAGGATATGAAAATTTGGCAGCAAGCATTGACTCAACAAATGAAACTTTTAATCAGTCCTATTCTAAAGATTTTGACTCCTCGGAAGCCCCTACATTCCTAGGAGGTTTTAAGCTTCCTGTGCCTCCTGCGGTCAGGAGGCCTCAAACAAACACACTTGCAGAGTCCTGCAGGCAGGCTAGAAAGCCATCGGAGGGGTTTTTTGGATTGAAACACTCTTTCAAATGCAGAAGACTAAAGCCCTGAATTGACTTTTTCCAGAAAATGTCAGAAGAGTGGAAAAGCAGAGCACAAAAGCCGGCAGATTTTTGTTGGGGTACATGCTTAGGAATTTCCAGAGGGGCCCCTGAAATCTGAGCACGCCTTGCGTATGTCAGCTTCCTTCCTCATGACCTTGTCACGGGCGGGATTCCTCACAATGGCTTCTGGCAGGCGCTCTCCACAGGAAAGGCGAGAGGAACTCCAGGGTCGTGCCACCATTCCCAGAGTCCCCCAGATGTCTCAGTCCATTCCAGGGAAACCAGTTTTCCCTGCACTGCCTCGACTTTCAACCGAGGATCGACTCACACCACGGTGGCACGTGGGACAGCCCTGTGGAAAGCCTCGTGGGAAAGCCTCCTGGGAAAGACTCGAGGGAAAGCTACAGATCCCTTGATCCACGCGAAGGGAAGCGAGACACTGCTGCTACAGCTCGGGAGGAAAGCGCACGTTCATGCCCCCACTCGAGACGAGGACTGACTCCCCTGGGGAGACTCCAGAAGTCCCGAAAGATCCATGTCAGCACTGGAGAGGAATCCTCAGGTTCCGGCACTGACTCCACACAAGGTCTTAGGCCCCGGCATAGACGGGAGAGGAATCCCGAGAGGCCCCGAGCAACTCGCATGGGGTCTGGCCTTTCCTGAGGCCACCAGAGCGGGTCACTGAGGTCCCCGTCATAAGTCGAGAGCACCTGCCGCAACTCGAGAAAATCCAGGAGGTTCTCCCCTCCAGGCGAGATGAGGCCCATTTCCGCTGAGGCGGCTCGAGGCTAATCACACCTAATCTCTGGAACTTCCAAAGGGTCCTTCACACCCTTGCTGCAACTCAAGAAGTTCCCCGACATACCCGTCTCCACTCGAGAGGAAGCACGAGAGTCCCGCCCACATCCAGAGGAGTCCCGTTTCCGCCTCCTAGCTCGAGAGGAGGGATCCTTTCCCTGCGTGGTCGGGAAAGAATTCCCGGCGTTCCCGTCGCATCTCAAGAGGAGGCGCTCTCCACAGGAAAGGCGAGAGGAACTCCTGGGTCGTGCCACCATTCCCAGAGTCCACCAGATATCTCAGTCCATTCCAGGGAAACCTATTTTCCCTGCACTGCCTCGACTTTCAAGCCGAGGATCGACTCACACCACGGTGGCACGTGGGACAGCCCTGTGGGAAAGACTCGTGGGAAAGCCTCGAGGGAAAGCCACAGATCCCTTGATCCACGCGAAGGGAAGCGTGACACTGCTGCTACAACTCGGGAGGAAATCTCACGTGCATGCCCCCACTCGAGACGAGGACTGACTCCCCTGGGTAGGCTCCAGAAGTTCCCCAAGATCCATGTCGGCACTGGAGAGGAATCCTCAGTTTCCGGCACCGACTCCACACAAGGCCTTACGCCCCGGCATCAAAGGGAGAGGAATCGCGAGAAGCCCCGGAGCAACTCGCATGGGGACTGGGCTTTCCTGAGGCCACCAGACCGGGTCGCTGATGTCCCCGTCGTAATTCGAAAGCACCTGCCGCAACTAGAGAGAAATCCAGGAGGTTCTCCCCTCCAGGCGAGATGAGGCCCATTTCCGCTGAGGCGTCTCGAGGCTAATCACACCCAACCTCTGGAACTCCAAAGGGTCCTTCACACCCTTGCTGCACCTCAAGAAGTTCCCCGACATACTCGTCTCCACTGAGAGAAAGCACGAGAATCCCGCCCAAATCCAGAGGAGCCCCGTTTCCGCCTCATAGCTCGAGAGGAGGATCCTTTCCCTACGTGGTCGGGACAGAATTCCCGGCGTTCCCGTCGCAACTCAAGAGGAGGCACTCTCCACAGGAAAGGCGAGAGGAATTCCAGGGGTCGTGTCACCATTCCAGAGTCCCCCAGATATCTCCGTCCATTCCAGGGAAACCTGTTTTCCCTGCACTGCCTCGACTTTCAAACCGAGGATCGACTCACACAACGGTTGCACGTGGGACAGACCAGTGGAAAGCTTCGTGGGAAAGCCTCGAGGGAAAGCCACAGATCCCTTGATCCACGCGAAGGGAAACGTGACACTGCCACTACAGCTCGGAGGAAATTGCACCTGCATGACCCCAATGGAGACGAGTACTCACTCCCCTGGGAGACTCCAGATGTACCCCAAGATCCATGTCAGCACGGGAGAGGAATCTTAAGGTTCCGGCA
>NW_017190890.1:0-21804 GCF_001704415.2 Capra hircus
AGGGTACCTTTCCCTGGACTAGGTTGGGAACAGAATTCCCACAGTACTAGGAAGGGCGTTCCTCCGTCGCAATCTCAAAGAGGAGGCACTCTACCACACGGTGAAACGGTGAAGAAGGAAACTCCAAGGGTCGGTGCCACGCATTTCCCAGAGTCCCCAGAGTGTCTCAGTCAGTTCAGGGAAACCTGTTCCCTGCAATCCATCGACTGTTTCAATACCGAGAATCTAATCTCACAACCTCAAACGAGGTGAGCACGTTGGGAACAATCCCTGTGGAAAGCCTCGTGAAAGCCCTCGTGGGAAAGCCCGAGGGAACCTGATCCGCTTGATCCACGTGTGAAAGGTAATCCAAAACGTGGACAAACGGTGAGAGGCTCTGCTTAAAACCACAGACGGGTGAAGGAAAAGCAAGCGACGTGCATGCCTCACTCGAGACACAAAGGACTGATCTGAACACCCGACTTCCAGAGAGACTCCAGAAAATTACCAACCAAGAGATCCAGTGATTCAGCAGCTCGGTGAGAAAAATGCTCAAAAGGTTTCCGGCACTAAAGGACTCAAAACACAAGATCGTATGGCGAACGCAGGCGGCAATCTCTCTGCGGAAGGAACACAGTAGTAAGTGACACGCCTTGGAGATGGCCATCGCGCCAGGAGGCAATGCCTCGCAAGGACTGGATTTCCTGAGTCCAACAGAGCGGCCCTTGAGGTCCTCCATCGTCAGTCCGTAGAAGGCACCTGCCGCACTACGCGAGAAGAGATCGCAGGAGGTTTCCGCTCCCAGCGGAGAGTGTGGAGGGCCAACACATTTCTCGGCTTATAAAGTTAAATAGCCTAACTGCGTCTCTCAGGCAAATTCACACCTAACCTCATGGGAACTTTCAAGGTCTTCACACCCTTGCTGCGATGAGCTCTCGCAAGAAGTGGCCCACGACATAACCTCCAATCTACTTCACTTCTTGGAGATTGGAAATTAGCCAAGCACAAAGAGATTCCCGAGGTCAACAACCAATTCCAGAGGAGCCCCTTTTCCGCCTCCTAGGCTCGAAGAGGAGGCATCGTTTCCCTGGCGGTGGTCGGAAAGAATTCACTGGCGCCCCGTCGCTAATTGGCAACGAGGGATGCGCTCGAAGTCAGCACCTTCAGCCCAGATGATAACGAGCGGCACGAGAAACCGCGAGACACAACCAAGGAGAGTTCCCTGAGACCACACCTTTCACTTCAGCTGCAGAAGGAAAAGGCGCCGCCTTAAACCACTTCAAGAGTCCTCAGTCCATTTCTCAGGGGACAACTAATGAAAAGGACCAGAGTTCAAGCCCTCCTAAATCCTGTAAGAAGTTCCTCAGGAAAAATGTACGTTAGGTTTTGTTATCCTCAACGACGCAAGGCAAGCTTTTGCGTTCGACTTGTTATCCAAGGCCGAGGTCACTCACAGTTAACAGTAGACCCCAGGTGAGCACGGTAGAGGACACACGCGTGGGAAGGTAGCCGTTCGTCGAATAAAGTGCCTCGAGGAAAGCCTAGCACCGGTTAAGCACGAGATCGCCTTTTTAGATCCAAGCGAACGGGAAGGCATCGACAGACTGGGTCTTGCCTACAGCTGCGGGAGGAAATTCCCATCGTGCATTGCCCCACTCTCGAGACGACGAACTTTGGACTCCCCCCTGGGGAGACTCCTAGTATAGTTATACGTGTGTAATCGAATGAATTGCCATGTTCAGTCGAGGTAGGAGCTAAATCCTCATTGGTTCCAGTCTACCTGACTTCTGCGGCACATAGGATCGCTGTTATGCACATCTGAAAAACCAGAGCTGAATAGGACGGGTGAGGAATTCCCGCGGGAGTGTCCTCAACCGGTAGCAGAACTTCGAATGGGGACTCGGCCTTTTTCCTGAGGCCACCAGAGCGGTTCCCGGTTAGTCCGTCCGTAATCGAGAGCACCCTCCCCAACTCGAGAAAATCAGAGCCATCCAGAGAAGCGAGGATGAGGCTCAACATTCGCAGCATGATAGTCTGTCCGACAGCTAATCACTAGTTCTAAAACCATCTGGAAGCTTCAAAGAGTAATTTCACACTTGCGACAAACTCAAAAACTTCCCCGACATACCCGCTCCATCGAGAGGAAGTACGGTAGAGCACGCCCACGATCCAGAGAGCCCCGTTTCCGCCTCCTAGCTCGAGAGAGGATCCTTGTCCTGCGTCGTCGGAAATAATTCGCGTTCCCGTCGCATATCGAAAGAGCAGGCGATATCCACAGGAAAGCGAGAAAGAACTCCAGGTCGACACCATTCGCCAGATTAATCCCAGATGTCTCAGTCCATTCAGGGAAAGCCTGTTTTCCAATGCACTGACCTCGACTTTCCACAATAGCGAGGATAAACTCACACACCACGGAGGCACGTTGGGACAGCCCTGTTGAAAGACCTCGTGGGAAAGCCTCGTGGGAAAGCCTCAATTGGAAAGACACCAGATCCCATATATTGATATCAGACGCGAAGAAGTAATTTCTAGCGAACAACTGCTTGCTATCCACCCCCGAAAGGAAAGCGCGGACGTTGCATGCCCCAACTCGAGACGAGGATTGATCTTCCCCTGGGAGACCCAGAAGTACCCCAAGATCCATGTCAGCACTGAGAGAATTCTCAGGTCTCCGGCACCGAAATCGCTTTTTCGACTCCTCACAAGAATCTTTTTTAGGAAGCCTGCATCGTTAGGCTTCAGAAGATGAGGGAATCCGAGAGAGGGAAAGCTACCCTCCAAAAAGCGACTCGCATTGGGAATGGCCTTTTTCTTGAGCACCAGAGCGGTCCCGAGTCCCCTTGTCGTAAGACGAGAGCATCGCTTGCGCAACTCGAGAAAAATCCAGGAGGTTTCTTCCCCTTCCAGGCGCGAAGGATTGAGGACCCATTTTCGCTGAGCGCCTCGAGCTAATCACAATCACCCTCTGGGAACAAATCAAGGAGTCCTTCACTACCCTTGCTGGCAGACTTCAAGGAATAGTAGTCCCGTACATTATGCAAAATCCCGTGCCATCGATAGGAAGCCCAACCGAGAGTCCTGCCCACAAAAGGTCCAGAAGGAGCCTCTGCCTATAAATCCTATTAATAAACAAATTTGCTGTGTAACATCGCTAAATTAAGATCGAGAGGTAAGGGATTATTCCCCCTGGTTTGTGTTTCGGGAATGAATTCAAAGGGCATTCCCCCTGTCGCAGTCGGCAAAAAGTGAGGGCGTCAGTTCACCACAATGAAATATATCGAATGAGGAACTCGCAGGGTTCATGCCACCATTCCAAGAGGTTCCCGCCAGACTGTCTCAGTTCGCATTCCAGGGAAAACTGTTTCCCTTGAACTGCCTCGACATTCAAGCCGAGGATCGACTCACAACCAACAGTGGCACGTCGCAACAGCCCTGGGAAAGCTCTCCTTGGAAAGCTCGTGGAAAGCCTCGAGGGAAAGCCAGCAGATACTCCTATGATCCACTAGGAGAAGAAGCGCGAAACTGGCGCTAACGACTCGCGAGGAAAGCGCCGTGCATTGCCGCCGCAATCGACACAGACTGACTCCAGCCTGGGAACTCAGAAGTATCCGCAAGATCCATGTCAGCACTCGGAGAGGAAATCCTCAGGGTTCACGCACCCGACTAGTTACGGTACTCTTTTCGAAAATCATAATGTATAGCTTTTTCTTTTTTTATCGGGGTGATAATACTGGTAGTCATCCCTATAAAGTTTTCACTGTACTCAGGACTCCACACAAAGGATCAGATTCTATGGGGCCCCGCAATTGGGAGGACGGAGGAGAATTTCAATGGGAGGGTTCCCGGGGAGAAACTTCGGCCATTGGGGGGACTTTGGCCTGGAGCCAAAGCAGCAGAAGGAGGGTCTCCTTTTTGAGGTTCCCCAGTCGTAAAGTGAGGAGCACTTTCCCCGTCACTGAAAAATTGCCAGTCCCAGGATTTTGCCCTTCCTTTCCAGGGCAAAAATGAGGGCCCATTTTTCTGTCAGCGTACGTGCTTGCGAGGGCTAGAGTCTATCACGGCCAACCTCGGAACTTTTCCAAAGGGTTCTTCAACACCCTTTTTGCTGGGGCAAGTCAAGAAGTCCACAATATTCCGTCTCTTACTTGCAGAGGAGTTACATCAAGAGAGTCCCGGCCCACATTCTACCAGAGGTACCCCGTTTCAGCCTCCTAGCTAAGAGAGGGAGGGATCCTTTCCATGCGTGCCCATCGGGAAAGACATTCCGCGAGTTTTCATCGTCGTCCGCATCTCAAGAGGAGGCGCTCTCCACTGGAATGGCGAAGAGGAAACTCCCTGGCCTTGCAGCTATTTCAGAGTCCCGTGCAGATCTATCCATTCCAGGGAGAATCTGTTTCCTCTCGTGATGCCGGCGACTTCAAGCCGAGGATGCGACTCACACCACGGTGTGCACGTGGGACAGCCCTGTGGGAAAGCCTCGGTGGGAAACGCCCTCGAGGAGAAGCCACAGACTCCCTTCGATCCAGCGAAGGGAAGCGTTGCCAGCTGCGCGAACAGCCCTCGGGAGCGAAAGCCCCCACGGTTCAAGCACCCCACACAAAGACGTACGACTAACTCCCGCTGGGAGAGCCTTCCAGAAGTACCCTGTCCAAGATCCATGGCAGCACTGAGAAGGAAACTCTCAGTTCCGCCACCTGGACTCTAAACACAGGTCTTAGGCCCCCGCTCGAACGGGAGATGTAAGGTGCCCCTTGGAGAGCCCGTCCCGAGCAACTTGCATGGGACCGGCCTTACCTTTGAGGCCACCTACAGCGGTCCCTGATGTCCCTCGTAGTAAGTCAGGAGCACCTGCGCAACTCAGAGAAAACCAGGAGGTTCTCCCCGCAGGCGATATGATGAAGGCCCCTTTTCCTCTAGGCGTCTCGAGGCTAACCATACGCAACATCTGGAACTTCAAAAGGGTCCTTCACACCCGTCGCTTGCAACTCAAGAAGTTCCCCGAACATACCTGACTCCACTCGAGAGGAAAGCCGTGAACTCGCGCCACATCCAGAGGAACCCCGTTTCGCTCATATCTCGAAGGTCAGTATCTTTCCCTCATGGTCGGTGAAAGAATCCCAAGTGTTCCGTCGCATCCTCAATGAGGAGGCGCTCTTCTCACAGGAAAAGCGGAGGAACTCCCAGGTGCCGACCATTTTCAAGGAGTCCCCAGATATCTCATCTGCCGGGGCCCAGCCCCGCTGGATCCAGGGAAATTCGACGGATGGTACGCGTGTCGTGAAAAGTCTTTTTATTTATAATGGTAGATTAGATTTAGAATTAAAGTGTAGTAAGAATAACTGAGAAAAGGGCTGAATAGTCTGGTTTACGTGATAAAACCAATAAAATTCCATGACAAGGAATTTTCACCCATCCATGCGTGGCCACCAGCCCCTCCTTGAATATCTAAGGGTGCCTCGCCTTAAGCTCCCTTCGTGGCAGGTCTTAACAGCCCAGGCCCAAGTAAGTAGACCTGCGAGCTCCTCCCGCCCCCGGTAGGAGATTCGCCTGAAAGTAAAGTAAAAAGCAGAAGAGAAGAAGGGAGAGAAGAAGAAAGGAGAAAAAGACACGGGGAGCCTGAGTCCCCAAGAAACAGGCCGAGAGACTAGTTTTCGCACGAAACTGGTCCGAGAAACGGCCCCATCGCTTTATTGTTCATAAAAGCTTTATACTTTTGATAAACAGGAGTTCATAATTGGGTAACACATACAATGTATGTAGCATCCATACCCGCAGGAACGCGTTCTCTGTACCATCATTTTGTTATACAAACAGGTCTCTGTGGATTTATGCGACCGTTATCTTTACTGGCCTACTGAAAGGCTCGTGGTTGAAACACTTAAGGCCGCTGGCATTTTCTTGCCTGAGAATCCTTAGGCTTTTCTTCTTTCCATTTTAATTCGAAGTTTAATTTTTTGGGTTTTCCTCTGGAACGCGTTTTTCGATAATGAATTGCTATTTCAACAATTAAAGGCATTAAAGGTTGCATCTCTATAAGAACAAAGGGTGCAGGTATGGGGGTTATAAAAAGCGAAAGGAATACTAAAACTCAAAGGATCTAATGGTTGCTAATCCAGGTCTACTACTTTTTTTTTAATATACAACTCTATCGTACAACATAAAGGAATGACAAAATTTAGCAGTCAAGCATTGATCCGAAAAAAATGAAGACTTTTGAATCAGTCCTATTAAAAGATTTTTTGACTCCTCGAATGTCCCCTAACATTCCAGGAGTTTTAAGCTTCCTGTCCTCCTGGGGAAAGGAGCCCTGCAAAACAATCACATGCCAGCTGTACAGAGTCCTGCAGGCGAGGCTAGATAACATTCAAGCGGTTTTTGGAATTGAAAACATCTCTTGTCAAAGCCAGAAGACTAAGCCCTGAATTGACTTTTCCAGAAAATGTCAGAAGAGTGAAAAAGCAAGCAAAAAAGCCGGCAGGAATTTTGTTGGGGTACGTGCCATAGGAACTCCAGAGGGTCTGAAGTCTGAACACATGTGGGGCCCAAGCTATGTCAACTTTCCTTCCTCATGACTTTCTAAGACACGGGCGGAGTTCCTCATACGGCTCCCAGCATCAGTCCAATTCAGAGGAACCTGTATTCCGCCCACTGCACTGCTATGACTTTCCACGCTGGCAGTGACTTAAAACAAAACTCACACCACGGGCACGAGAGAAAAAGCCTGTGAGAAAGCTTCGGTGGAAAAGCCTCCCAGTGGAAAGCCACCAGATCGCCTTGATCACACCGACGGAAGCCGTGAACCTGCTGCTAAACACCTGTTCTGAAATGGCTCTGGAGGAAAGCACACGTTGCGAAAGCGCCTCACTTTGAGTAGGAACCGATAATACTCTGCCAGGGAAGAACTTCCAGAAGAACCCCAATATCCATTTTCAGCGAACTCGAACAAGAGGAAACTCAGGTTCGCGGCCCGCGAATCCACACAATTGTTCGAAGCCCGGGGCATCAACAGGAAGTTATCAAGAGAAAGACCACCCCAGCATCTGCAAATGTGGACTAGGAAACCTTATTGATGAACCACTCAGAGAGCGGTCCCTGAGCGTCTCCCGTCGTAAGTCGGGAGCACCTGAGCAACTCAAGAAAACAGGAGGTTCTCCCTCCCAGGCGAGATAGGCCGCATTTTCAATGAGGTGTGCTCGAGTCTAATTAACTCTATCTCTGGAACCTCCAAAGGTCCTTCACACCCTTGCGCATCTCAGAAGTTCCCGACATTCCCATGCTGCCACTCGAGTAAGGAAACACGAGGGGTCCTGCCACATCCAAGAGACCCCCCGTTGTCATGGAGTCCTCCTAGCAGAGATGAGGGATCCCTTTTCCCGTGCTTGTGTCCGGGAAAAGAACTTCCGGCATTCCCCGTACGGCATCTCAAAAGGCTGGAGGCGCTCTCCAACAGAGGGAGAGAGAACTCCATGGTCGTTGCCACCATTGCCAAATGCGTCCCCAGATGGTCTCAGTCCATTCTCAGAGGGATCTTGTTTTGACAGAGTGCTTAAACTGTTCATGGCTGAGGATCGCCTAACACCAGCGGTGGCACGGGCGAGCAGCCCTGTGGGAAAGCCGTCGTGGAAATCCTCTAGGAAAAGCCTAGAGGGAAGAAAGGCCACAAGATTCTCATTGAGATACCAACAGCGACGGAGAACATGACACCGCTGCTGACAGCTCGGGAGGAAAGGAGCATGGCGCATTGCCCCACTCGAAACGAGGACTGATTCCTCCCTTGGGAGACTTCAGAAAGTATCCAAAAACATTCAGCACTGGAGAGGAATACTCAGGTTCCTGGCCCCCACCCGAAGGCTTGGCCACCGGCATCCACCGGTGAGGAATCCCGAGAGGCCCTTAGCAACTTCGCATGGGGACTGGTCTTCCTAAGGCCAACAGAACGGGTCCGCTGAGGTCCGTCGTAGAGTCAGAGCACCTGCCACAACTCTAAGAAAATGAAGGGAGATTCTCCCATTAGGCGAGATGAACCCATTTCCACTGAGACGTCTCGAGGCTTAATCACACCTAAACACTATGGAACTTCCAAAGGTCCCTTCACACGCTTGTTGGCAAACTCAAGAAGTGTCCGAGGAAGAGACCCGTCCCACTACATAGGAATCACCAGGCGATAACCACCCACATCCAGAGAAGCCCCAATTCCCCCTCCTAGCTCAACAGTGAGGATGCTTTTCTGATTGGCCGGGAAAAAAAAAAAGGAAAAATTCGCCCCCCCTAGTCGTACCTGTCGCATCTCCAAGAGGAGGCACGCTCCACAAGAAAGGTGAGAGAACTCCAGGGTCGTCCGCCATTCAAGAGTACCGCCAGATGTCTCATCCTTTCCAGAGGAACGTTGTTGACCCTGCACTGCCGTCGACGTTCACAATGCGGAGGAACCGACCACACGATGGTGGCAGCGTGGACTAGCCCTGTGGGAAAGCTCCGTGAAAGCCTTCGAGGGAAAACAAGAAACCCCTTGATCAACACGAACGGGAAATTGATTGCTGGCTCCTAATGCTTGGGAAGAAAAGCGCAACGTGCATGCCCCCATTGGAGAGCGAAGAGGGACTCCCCTGATGGTAGACTCCAGTAGTTACCTCCCAAGATCCATTGTCAGCACTGGAGAGGTGAAACCTCAGGTTCGGCACGGCGGACTCCAAGACAAGTCTTAGGCCCCGCCACGACCGGAGAGGAATCTGCCGAGAGGCCCTTAGCAACTCACAAAGTCGACTGTGCATTTCCTCCTGAGCGGACCAGAGGGGTTACATAAGTTCCCGTCGTACTGGAGAGCAACCTGCTGAAACTCGAGAAATCCAGGAAGGTGTTCTCCCCTGCATGCGAGATGAGGCCCTTTCCGGCTGAGTGCGTCTCGAGTCTAATCACACCTAACTCATGTGGAACTTCCAAAGGGTCGACTTCACACCTTGCTGGCAACTCAAGAAAGTCCCGTGACAATAGACCCGTCTGCCACGACGAAGGAGGAAGCACCAGACAACCCGCCCACTATCAGAGGAGCCCCCGTTTCCGGCCTCGTAGCTCGAGAGGAGGGTCCCTTTCCCTGCGTAGTCAGGAAAGAATCCTGCGTTGCTGGCAGAATCTCAAAGAAGAGGGCGTTCTCCACAGAAAGGTCACGAGAGGAATCCCAGGGTCGTGCCACCAATCCAGAGTCCTGGCAGATTCTCATCGCATTCCAGGGAAAACCTGATTTACCTGCACTAGCCCTCCCGATTTCTAGAGCCGAGGATCCGGACCACAACCACGATCGCACGTGGACAGCCCTGTGGTGCAGAAGCCTCTGTGGGAAAGCCAATGGAGGGAAAGCCACAGATCCCGTGATCCATGCAAAGGGAAGCGCTTGAACTGCTGACACTGCTGCTACAGCTCGGGAGGAAAGCGCACGTGCATGCCTCACTCGAGACAAGGACTGACTCCACTGAGGAGACTCCAGAAATACCAAGATCCATGTCAGCACTGGTGAGGAATGCTCTGGTTCCGGCACTGACTCCACACAAGATCTTAGGCCGGGCATCGACAGGAGAGGAAGCCTGAGAGGCCCCCGAGCAACTCGCATGGGGACTGGCATTTCCTGAGTCCAACAGAGCGGGTCCCTGAGGTCCCCATCGTCAGTCTAGAGCACCTGCCGCAACTCGAGAAAATCCAGGAGGTTTCCCTCCAGCGAGATGAGGCCCATTTCCGCTGAGGCGTCTCCAGGCAAATCACACCTAACCTCTGGAACTTTCAAAGGGTCCTTCACACCCTTGCTGCAACTCAAGAAGTTCCCCGACATACCCGTCTCCACTCGAGAGGAAGCACGAGATTCCCGCCCACATTCAGAGGAGCCCCGTTTCCGCCTCCTAGCTCGAAGGAGGCATCTTTTCCCTGCGTGGTCGGGAAAGAATTCCGGCGGTCCCGTCGCAATTCAAGAGGAGGCGCTCTCCACAGGAAAGGCGAGAGGAACTCCAGGGTCGTGCCACCATTCCCAGAGCCCCCAGATGTCTCAGTCCATTCCAGGGAAACCTGTTTTCCCTGCACTGCCTCGACTTTCAAGCCGAGGATCACTCACACCACGGTGGCACGTGGGACAGCCCTGTGGGTAGCCTCGTGGGAAAGCCTCGAGGAAAGCCTAGAGGGTAAGCACAGATCCCTTGATCCAAGCGAAGGGAAGCATGACACTGCTGCTACAGCTCGGGAGGAAAGCACGTGCATGCCCCACTCGAGACGAGGACTGACTCCCCTGGGGAGACTCCAGAAGTAACCCAAGATCCATGTCAGCACTGGAGAGGAATCCTCAGGTTCCAGCACCGACTCCGCACAAGGTCTTATGCCCCGGCATGGACGGGTGAGGAATCCCGGGAGGCCCCGAGAAACTCGCATGGGGACTGGCCTTTCCTGAGGCCACCAGAGCGGGTCCCTTAGGTCCCCGTCGTAAGTCGAGAGCACCCTCCCGCAACTCGAGAAAATCCAGGAGGTTCTCCCTCCAGCGAGATGAGGCCCATTTCCGCTGAGCGTCTCCAGGCTAATCACATCTAACATCTGGAACTTCCAAAGGGTAATTCACACCCTTGCTGCAACTCAAGAAGTTCCCCGACATACCCGTCTCCACTCGAGAGGAAGTACGAGAGTCCCGCCCACATCCAGAGGAGCCCCGTTTCCGCCTCCTAGCTCGAGAGGAGGGATCCTTTCCTGCGTCGTCGGGAAATAATTCCCGGCGTTCCCGTCGCATATCAAGAGGAGGCGATATCCACAGGAAAAGCGAGAAGAACTCCAGGGTCGTGCCACCATTCCCAGATTACCCCAGATGTCTCAGTCCATTCCAGGGAAACCTGTTTTCCCTGCACTGCCTCGACTTTCAAGGCGGAGGATAGACTCACACCACGGTGGCACGTGGGACAGCCCTGTTGGAAAGCCTCGTGGGAAAGCCTCGTGGGAAAGCCTCAAATGGAAAGACACAGATCCCTTGATACACGCCGAAGGGAAGCATGGACACTGCTGCTACAGCTCGAAGAGGAAAGCGCACGTGCATGCCCCCACTCGAGACGAGGATTGACTCCCCTGGGGAGACTCCAGAAGTACCCCAAGATCCATGTCAGCCACTGGAGAGGAATTCCTCAGGTTCCGGCACGACTCCTCACAAGATCTTAGGCCCCGGCATCGATGGGTGAGGAATCCCGAGAGGCCCCCGAGCAAACTCGCATGGGAATGGCCTTTCCTGAGGCCACCAGAGCGGGTCCCTGAGGTCCCCTTCGTAAGACGAGAGCACCTGCCGCAACTCGAGAAAATCCAGGAGGTTCTCCCCTCCAGGCGAGATGAGGCCCATTTCCGCTGAGGCGTCTCGAGGCTAATCACATCTAACCTCTGGAACTTCCAAAGGGTCCTTCACACCCTTGCTGCAACTCAAGAAGTTCCCCGACATACCCGTCTCCACTCGATAGGAAGCCCGAGAGTCCTGCCCACATCCAGAGGAGCCCGTTACCGCCTCCTAGCTCGAGAGGAGGGATCCCTTCCCTGTGTGTTCGGGAATGAATTCCCGGCATTCCCGTCGCATCGCAAAAGGAGGCGCTCTCCACAGGAAAAGCGAGAGGAACTCCAGGGTCATGCCACCATTCCCAGAGTCCCCCAGATGTCTCAGTCCATTCCAGGGAAAACTGTTTTCCCTGAACTGCCTCGACATTCAAGCCGAGGATCGACTCACACCACAGTGGCACGTCGCACAGCCTGTGGGAAAGCCTCCTTGGAAAGCTTCGTGGGAAAGCCTCGAGGGAAAGCCACAGATCCCTTGATCCACTAGGAAGAGAAGCGCGAAACTGCGGCTACAGCTCGGGAGGAAAGCGCACGTGCATGCCCCCACTCGACACGAGGACTGACTCCCCTGGGGAGACTCCAGAAGTATCCCAAGATCCATGTCAGCACTGGAGAGGAATCCTCAGGTTCCGGCACCGACTCCACACAAGATCTTAGGCCCCGGCATAGACGGGAGAGGAATCCCAAGAGGTCCCCGAGAAACTCGCATGGGGACTGGCCTTCCTGAGGCCACCAGAGCGGGTCCCTGAGGTCCCCGTCGTAAGTCGAGAGCACTTTCCGCAACTTGAGAAAATCCAGGAGGTTCCCTCCTCCAGGCAAGATGAGGCCCATTTCTGCTCAGGCGTCTCGAGGCTAATCACACCTAACCTCTGGAACTTCCAAAGGGTTCTTCACACCCTTGCTGCAACTCAAGAAGTCCACCAATATTCCCGTCTCTACTCGAGAGTAAGCAAGAGAGTCCCGCCCACATCCAGAGGAGCCCCGTTTCCGCCTCCTAGCTAGAGAGGAGGGATCCTTTCCATGCGTGGTCGGGAAAGAATTCCCGGCGTTCTCGTCGCATCTCAAGAGGAGGCGCTCTCCACTGGAAGGCGAGAGGAACTCCCGGGCCTTGCCACTATTCCCAGAGTCCCGCAGATGTCTAAGTCCATTCCAGGGAAATCTGTTTTCTCTCGATTGCCGCGACTTTCAAGCCGAGGATCGACTCACACCACGGTGGCACGTGGGACAGCCCTGTGGGAAAGCCTCGTGGGAAAGCCTCGAGGGAAAGCCACAGATCCCTTGATCCACGCGAAGGGAAGCGTTGCACTGCTGCTACAGCTCGGGGAGGAAAGCGCACGTTCAAGCCCCCACACAAGACGACGACTAACTCCCCTGGGGAGACTCCAGAAGTACCCCAAGATCCATGTCAGCACTGAAGAGGAAACCTCAGGTTCCGGCACCGACTCCACACAGGGTCTTAGGCCCCGGCATCGACGGGAGAGGAAGCCGGAGAGGCCCCCGAGCAACTTGCATGGGGACTGGCCTTTCCTGAGGCCACCAGAGCGGGTCCCTGAGGTCCTCGTAGTAAGTCAGGAGCACCTGCCGCAACTCGAGAAAATCCAGGAGGTTCTCCCCTCCAGGCGAGATGAGGCCCTTTTCCTCTGAGGCGTCTCGAGGCTAACCATACCTAACATCTGGAACTTCCAAAGGGTCCTTCACACCCTTGCTGCAACTCAAGAAGTTCCCCGACATACCTGACTCCACTCGAGAGGAAGCACGTGAATCCCGCCCACATCCAGAGGAACCCCGTTTCCGCCTCATACCTCGAGGTCAGGTATCCTTTCCCTGCATGTTCGGGAAAGAATTCCCAGTGTTCCCGTCGCATCTCATGAGGAGGCGCTCTCCACCAGGAAAAGCGGAGGAACTCCAGGGTCGTGCCACCATTCCAAGAGTCCCCCAGATATCTCAGTCTGCCGGGGCCCAGCCCCGCTGGATCCAGGGAATTCGACGGATGGACGGCGTTGTCGTGGAAAGTCTTTTTTATTTATTAATGTAAGATTAGATTTAGAAATTATAGTGTAGTAAGAAGATTAACTGGAGGAAAAGGGCTGAATAGCTTGGTTTACGTGGAAGACCAATAAAATTCCAGACAAGGAATTTTCACCATCTGCGTTGGGCCACCAGCCCCTCCTTGAATATCTAAGGGTGCCTCGCCTTAAGCTCCCTTTCGTGCAGGTCTTAACAGCCAGGCAAGTAAGTAGACCTGGCGAGCCTCCGCGCCCCTGGTGGAGATTCAGCCTGAAGTTAAAGTAAAAAGCAGAGAGAAGGAAAGGGAGAGAAGAAGAAAGAGAGAAAAAGACACGGGGGGAGCCTGAGTCCCAAGAAACCAGGCCGAGAGACTAGTTCGAGAAACTGGTCCGAGAAACTGGCCCCATCCTTTATTGTTCATAAAGCCTTTTATACTTTTGATAAAACATGGAGTTCAATGGGTAACACAAAATTATGTAGCGTTCGCACCCCAGACTCTTTCTGTACATCATTTTGTATACAAAAGGTCTCTGGTGATTTACATTATCTTCTGGCCAAGAGGCTTGTTAAACACTTTTTGGCTCTCTTCCTTAATGAATGTTAATTTTGTTTCCTCTGAAGTGTTTTTCTTTTAATCTGCATTTCCTTAAAGCATTAAAGTTAGCATCTCTATAGAACAAAGGTGCAGTGGGTTATAACAAAGAAGGTACTTAACTCAAAGATCTAATGTTGCTAATACCAGGTCTACTACTTGTTTTTTTAATATACCAACTCTATCTAAAAATAAAGGATATGAAAATTTAGCAGCAAGCATTGACCCAAAAAATGAAACTTTTAATCAGTCCTATTATAAAGATTTTGACTCCTCGGATGCCCCTACATTCCTAGGATGTTTTAAGCTTCCTGTGCCTCCTGGGGAAAGGAGGCCTCAAACAATCACATGCCCAGCTGTAAGAGTCCTGCAGGCAGGCTAGAAACATTCAGAGGGGTTTTTGGATTGAAACACTCTTTCAAATGCAGAAGACTAAAGCCCTGAATTGACTTTTTCCAGAAAATGTCAGAAGAGTGGAAAAGCAGAGCAAAAAAGCCGGCAGATTTTTGTTGGGTACGTGCGTAGGAACTTCCAGAGGGGTCCCTGAAGTCTGAACACACCATGCCTATGTCAGCTTTCTTCCTCATGGACGTTATCACGGGCCGGGAGTCCTCATACTGGCCTCCCAGCATCAGTCCAATTCAGAGGAACCTGTTTTCCCTGCACTGCCTCGACTTTCACGCTGAGGATCAACTCACACCACGGTGGCACGAGGGAAAGCCCTGTGAGAAAGCCTCGTGGGAAAGCCTCCAGGGAAAGCCACAGATCCCTTGATCCACACGACGGGAAGCGTGAACCTGCGCTACAGCTCGGGAGGAAAGCACACGTGCGTGCCCTCACTTGAGAGGAGGATTGACTCTCCAGGGGAGACTCCAGAAGAACCCCAATATCCATGTCAGCACTGCAGAGGAAACCTCAGGTTCCGGCCCCGAATCCACACAAGTTGTTCGGCCCGGGCATCAACAGGAGAGTTATCAAGAGAAGCCCCCCAGCATCTGGCATGGGGACTGGCCTTTGATGAAGCCACCAGAGCGGGTCCCTGAGGTCCCCGTCGTAAGTCGGGAGCACCTGAGCAACTCAAGAAAATCCAGGAGGTTCTCCCCTCCAGGCGAGATGAGGCCCATTTTCAATGAGGTGTCTCGAGGCTAATTACATCTAATCTCTGGAACTTCCAAAGGGTCCTTCACACCCTTGCTGCAACTCAAGAAGTTCCCCGACATTCCCATCTCCACTCGAGAGGAAACACGAGGGTCCTGCCCACATCCAGAGTAGCCCCGTTTCATCCTCCTAGCTAGAGATGAGGGATCCTTTCCCTGCTTGGTCGGGAAAGAACTTCCGGCATTCCCGTCGCATCTCAGGTGGAGGCGCTCTCCACAGGAAGGGAGAGAGGAACTCCATGGTCGTGCCACCATTCCAAGCGTCCCCAGATGTCTCAGTCCATTCCAGAGGATCTTGTTTTTACAGAGTGCTTAAACTTTCATGCTGAGGATCGCCTAACACCACGGTGGCACGGGGGACAGCCCTGTGGGAAAGCCTCGTGGGAAATCCTCTAGGAAAAGCCTAGAGGAAAAGCCACAGATCCATTGATCCACGCGACGGGAAGCATGACACTGCTGCTACAGCTCGGGAGGAAGGAGCATGCGCATGCCCCCACTCGAGACGAGGACTGATTCCCCTTGGGAGACTTCAGAAGTATCCCAAAAACATGTCAGCACTGGAGAGGAATACTCAGGTTCTGGCCCCCACTCCACCGAAGGTCTTGGGCCCCGGCATCTACCGGTGAGGAATCCCGAGAGGCCCTCTAGCAACTCGCATGGGGACTGGTCTTCCTAAGGCCAACAGAACGGGTCCCTGAGGTCCCCGTCGTAAGTCGAGAGCACCTGCCACAACTCTAGAAAATGAAGGAGATTCTCCCCTTCAGGCGAGATGAGACCCATTTCCACTGAGACGTCTCGAGGCTAATCACACCTAACCTCTGGAACTTCCAAAGGGTCCTTCACACCCTTGTTGCAACTCAAGAAGTTCCAGGAGAGACCCGTCGCCACTACATAGGAATCACCAGGGTACCACCCACATCCAGAGGAGCCCCAATTCCCCCTCCTAGCTCAATGTGAGGGATGCTTTCCCTGATTGGCCGGGAAAGAATTCCTGTCGTACCTGTCGCATCTCAAGAGGAGGCACGCTCCACAAGAAAGGTGAGAGGAACTCCAGGGTCGTTCCACCATTCCAAGAGTACCCCAGATGTCTCAGTCCTTTCCAGAGGAACTTGTTTACCCTGCACTGCCTCGACGTTCACGCGGAGGACCGACTCACACGATGGTGGCACGTGGGACAGCCCTGTGGGAAAGCCTCGTGGGAAAGCCTCGAGGGAAAACAAGAAACCCCTTGATCAACCCAACGGGAAATTGATTCTGCTGGAGAAAAGCGCACGTGCATGCCCCATTGGAGACGAAGATGACTCCCCTGTGGAGACTCCAGTAGTACCCCAAGATCCATGTCAGCACTGGAGAGGAAACCTCAGGTTCGGGCACCGACTCCAAACAAGGTCTTAGGCCCCGTCATCGACCGGAGAGGAATCCCGAGAGGCCCCTTAGCAACTCACAAGTCGACTGGCATTTCCTGAGCGGACCAGAGCGGGTTACATAAGTCCCGGTCGTAACTGGAGAGCACCTGCTGAAACTCGAGAAAATCCAGGAGGTTCTCCCCTGCAGGCGAGATGAGGCCCATTTCCGCTGAGGCGTCTCGAGTCTAATCACACCTAACCATTGGAACTTCCAAAGGGTCCTTCACACCCTTGCTGCAACTCAAGAAGTTCCCTGACATACCCGTCTCCACACGAGAGGAAGCACCAGACACCCGCCCACATCCAGAGGAGCCCCGTTTCCGCCTCCTAGCTCGAGAGGAGGGATCCTTTCCCTGCGTAGTCAGGAAAGAATTCCTGGCGTTGCTGGCGAATCTCAAGAGGAGGCGTTCTCCACAGGAAAGGCGAGAGGAATTCCAGGGTCGTGCCACCATTCCCAGAGTCCTGCAGATGTCTCAGTCCATTCCAGGGAAACCTGATTTACCTGCACTGCCTCGAATTTCTAGCCGAGGATCGACTCACACCACGATGGCACGTGGGACAGCCCTGTGGGAAAGCCTCGTGGGAAAGCCAGGAGGGAAAGCCACAGATCCCTTGATCCATGCAAAGGGAAGCGTGACACTGCTGCTGCACCTCGGGAGGAAAGCGCACGTGCATGCCCCACTCGAGACGAGGACTGACAGCCCTGGGGAGACTCCAGAAGTACCCCAAGATCCATGTCAGCACTGGAGAGGAATCCTCAGCCTCCGGGACCGACTCCACACAAGGTCTTAGGCCCCGGCATCGACGGGAGAGGAATCCCGAGAGGTCCCCGAGCAACTCGCATGGGGACTGGCCTTTCCTGAGGCCACCAGAGCGGGTCCCTGAGTTCCCCGGGGTAAGCTCAGAGCACCTGACGCAACTTGAGAAAATCGGGGAGGTTCTCCCTTCCTGGCGAGATGAGGCCCATTTCCGCTGAGGTGTCTCAAGGCTAATCACACCTAACCTCTGGAACGTCCAAAGGGTCTTTCAAACGCTTGCTGTCACTCAAGAAGATCCCCAACATACCCGTCTCCACTTGAGAGGAAGCACGAGAGTCCCGCCCACATCCAGAGGAGCCCTGTTTCCGCCTCCTAGCTCGATAGGAGGGATCCTTTCCCGGCGTGGTCGGGAAAGAATTCCGGTGTTCCTGTCGCATCTCAAGAGGAGGCGCTCTCCACAGGAAAGGCGAGAGGAACTCCAGGGTCGTGCCACCATTCCCAGAGTCCACCAGATGTCTCAGTCCATTCCACGGAAAACTGTTTTCCCGCACTTCCTCGACATTCAAGCTGAGGATAGACTCACACCACGGTGGCACGTGGGACAGCCCTGTGGGAAAACCTCTTGGAAAGCCTGGTGGGAAAGCCTCGTGGAAAGCCTCGAGGGAAAGCCACAGATCCCTTGATCCAGGCGAAGGTAAGCGTAACACCGCTGCTACAGCTCAGGAGGAAAGCGCACGTGCATGCCCCCACTCGAGACGAGGACTGACTCCCCTGTGGAGACTCCAGAAGTACCCCAAGATCCATGTCAGCACGGAGAGGAATCCTCAAGTTCCCGCACCGACATCACACAAGGTCTTAGGCCCGGCATCGACGGGGAGGAATCCCGAGAGGCCCCGAGCAACTCGCATGGGGACTGTCCTTTCCTGAGGCCACCAGAGCAGGTCCCTGATGTCCCCGTCGTGAGTCGAGAGCACCTGCCGCAACTCGAGAAAATCCAGGAGGTTCTCCCCTCCAGGCGAGATGAGGGCCATTTCTGCTGAGGCGTCTCGAGGCTAATCACACCTAACCTCTGGAGATTCCAAAGGGTCCTCACACCCTTGCTGCAACTTAAGAATTTCCCCGACAACCCGTCTCCACTCGAGAGCAAGCACGAGAGTCCCGCCCACATCCAAAGGAGCCCCGTTTCCGCCTCATACCCAGGAGGGATCATTTCCCTGCGAGGTCGGAAAAGAATTCCCGGCATTCCGGTCGCATCTCAATAGGAGGCGCTCTCCACAGAAAAGGCGAGAGGAACTCCAGGGTCGTGCCACTATTCCAGGAGTCCCCCAGATGTCTCAGTCCATTCCAGGGAAACCTGTTTTCCCTGCACTGCCTTGACCTTCAAGCCGAGGATCGACTCACACCACGGTGGCACGTGGGACAGCCCTGTGGGAAAGCCTGGTGGAAAGCCTCGAGGGAAAGCCACAGATCCCTTGATCCACGCGAAGGGAAGCATGACACTGCTGCTACAGCTCGGGAGAAAGCGCACGAGCATGCCCCACTCGACGTGCGGTCTGACTCCCCTGGGGAGACTCCAAAGAACCCCAAGATCCATGTCAGCACTGAGAGTAATCCTCAGGTTCCCGCACAGACTCCACACCAGGTCTTAGGCCCCGGCATCGATGGGAGAGAAATCCGAGAGGCTCCCGAGCAACTGGCATGGGGACTGGCTTTTCCTGAGGCCACCATTTCGGGTCCCTGTGATCCCAGACATAAGTCGAGAGCACCCGCCTCAACTCGAGAAAATCCAGGAGGTTGTTCCCTCCAGGCGAGATGAGGCCCATTTCCGCTGAGGCGACTCGAGGCTAATCACACCTAACCTCTGGAACTTCCAAGGGTCCTTCACACCCTTGCTGCAACTCAAAAAGTTCCCTGACATGCCCATCTCCACTCGAGAGGAAGCACGAGAGTCCCGCCAACATGCAGAGGAGCCCCGTTTCCGCCTCCTAGCTCGAGAGGAGGGATTCTTTCCCTGTGGTCGGGAAAGAATTCCCGGTATTCCCGTCGCATCTCAAGAGGAGGCGCTCTCCACAGGAAATCGACAGGAACTCCAGGGTCGTGTCACCATTCCCAGAGTCCCCCAGATGTCTCAGTCCATTCCAGGGAAACCTATTTTCCCTGAACTTCCTTGACTTTGAAGCCGAGGATCAACTCACACCACGGTGGCACGTGGGACAGCCCTGTGGGAAAGCCTCGTGGGAAAGCCTCGAGGGAAAGCCACAGATCCCTTGATTCACGCGAATGGAAGCCTGACACTGCTGCTGCAGCTCGTTGGAAAGCGAATGTGCATGCCCCCTCTCGAGACGAGGACTGACTCCCCTGGGGAGACTCCAGAAGTAACCCAAGATCCATGTCAGCACTGGAGAGGAATCCTCAGGTTCCGGCACCGTCTCCACACAAGGTCTTAGGCCCCGGTATCGATGGGAGAGGAATCCCGAGAGGCCCGAGCAACTCGCATGGGGACTGGCCTTTCCTGAGGCCACCAGAGCGGGTCTCTGCTGTCCTCGGCGTAAGTCGCGAGCACCTGGCGAAACTCGAGAAATTCCAGGAGGTTCTCCCCTCCAGGCGAGATGAGACCCATTTCCGCTGACCTGTCTCAGGCTAATCACACCTAACCTCTGGAACTTCCAAAGGGTCCTTCACACCTTTGCTGCAACTCAAGAAGTTCCCGACAAAGCCGTCTCCACTCGAGAGGAAGCAGGAGAGTCCCGCCCACATCCAGAGGAAAGCGTTTCCGCCTCCTAGCTCGAGAGGAGGGATCCTTTCCTTGTGTGGTCGGGAAAGAATTCCCGGTGTTCCCGTCGCATCTCAAAAAGAGGAGCTCTCCACAGTAAAGGCGAGAGGAAATCCAGGGTCGGGCCACCATTCCCAGAGTCCCCCAGATGTCTCAGTCCATTCCAGGGAAACCTGTTTTCTCTGCACTTCCTCCTCGACTTTCAAGCCGAGGATCGACTCACACCACGGTGGCACGTGGGACAGCCATGTGGGAAAGCCTCCTGGGAAAGCCTCGTGGGAGAGCCTCAAGGGAAAGGCTAAGATCACTTGATCCACGCGACGGGAAGCGTGACACTGCTGCTACAGCTCGGGAGGAAAGCGCACGTGCATGCCCCCACTCGAGACGAGGACTGACTCCCTGGGGAGACTCCAGAATCTCCTCAAGATCTATGTCAGCACTGGAGAGGAATCCACATGTTCCGTCACTGACTCCAGAAAAGGTCTTAGGCCACGGCATCGTCGGGAGAGGAATCGCGAGTGCCCCCCCAGCAACTCGCATGGGGACTGGCCTTTCCTAAGGCCACCAGAGCGGATCCCTGAGTTCCCCGTCGTATGTCGAAGCACCTGCCGCAACTTGAGAAAATCCAGGAGGTCCTCCCTCCAGGCCAGATGAGGCCCATTACCGCTGAGGTTTCTCAAGGCTAATCACACCTAACCTCTTGAATTTCCAAAGGGTCCTTCACACCCTTGCTGCAACTGAGGAATTTCCCCGACATTCCCGTCTCCACTCGAGAGGAAGCACGAGAGTCCCCCCACATCCAGAGGAGCCCCGTTTCCGCCTCATAGCTCGAGAGGAAGGATCTTTCCCTGAGTGGTCGGGAAAGAATTCCCGGCGTTCCCGTCGCATGTCAAGAGGAGGCGCTCTCCACAGGAAAGGCGAGAGGAACTCCAGGGTCGTGCCAATTCCAGGAGTCCCCAGATGGCTCAGTCCATTCCAGGGAAACCTGTTTTCCCCGCACTGCCTCGACTTTCAAGCCGAGGATCGACTCACACATCGGTGGCACGTGGGACAGCCCTGTGGGAAAGCCTCGTGGGAAATCTTCGGGGGAAAGCCTCGAGGGAAAGCCACAGATCCCTTGATCCACGCGAAGGGAAGCGTGACACTGCTACTGCACCTCGGGAGGAAAGCGCACGTGCATGCCCCACTCGAGACGAGGACTGACAGCCCTGGGGAGACTCCAGAAGTACCCAAGGTCCATGTCAGCAACCTCAGCCTCCGGGACCGACTCCACACAAGGTCTTAGGCCCCGGCATCGACGGGAGAGGAATCCCGAGAGGTCCCCGAGCAACTCGCATGGGGACTGGCCTTTCCTGAGGCCACAGAGCGGGTCCCTGAGTTCCCAGAGCGGGTCCCTGAGTTCCCCGGGGTAAGCTCAGAGCACCTGACGCAACTTGAGAAAATCGGGGAGGTTCTCCCTTCCTGGCGAGATGAGGCCCATTTCCGCTGAGGTGTCTCAAGGCTAATCACACCTAACCTCTGGAACGTCCAAAGGGTCCTTCACACCCTTGCTGCAACTCAACAAGTTCCCTGACATAACCATCTCCACTCGAGAGGAAGAACGAGAGTCTCGCCCACATCCAGAGGAGCCCCGTTTCGCCGCATAGCTCGAGAGGTGGGATCCTTTCCCTGCGTGGTCGGGAAAGAATTCCCGGCCTTCCCCGTCGCATCTCAAGAGGAGGCGCTAGCCGGCTCTCAACTGGAAAAGCGCTAGGAGGTGACTCCAGGGTCGGCCACCGACCACTGATTCCCAGCAGTT
>NW_017190891.1:0-11054 GCF_001704415.2 Capra hircus
GGTCATTGCCGGAACCTGAGGATTCCTCTCCAGTGCTGACATGAATCTTGGGATATTTCTGGAGTCTCCCCAGGGGAGTCAGTCCTTCGTCTCGAGTGGGGTCATGCACGTTCGCTTTCCTCCCGAGCTGTAGCAAGCAGTGTCGCGCTTCCTTCGCATGGATCAAGGGATCTGTGGGCTTTCCAGAGGCTTTCCAACGAGGCTTTCCCACGAGGCTGAGGCTTTCCCACAGGGCTGTCCCTCGTGTCACCGTGGTGTGAGTCGATCCTCGGCTTGAAAGTCGAGGCAGTGCAGGGAAAAGAGGTTTCCCTGGAATGGACGGAGACATCTGGTGGACTCTGGGAATGGTGGCAAGACCCTGGAGTTCGTCTCACCTTTCCTCTGAGAGCGCCTCCTCTTAGGATGCCACGGAAACGCCGGGAATTCTTTCCCGACCACGCAGGGAAAGGATCCCTCCTCTCGAGGTAGGAGGCGGAAAGGGGCTACTGTCGATGTGTGTGGGACTTCGTGTTTTCCTCTCGAGTGGAGACAGGTATGTCGGGGAACTTCTTGAGTTGCCAGCAAGGGTGTGAAGGACCCTTTGGAAATTCCAGAGGTTAGGTGTGATTAGCCTCGAGACACCTCAGCGGAAATGGGCCTCATCTCGCCTGGAGGGAGAACGTCCTGAATGTTCTCGAGTTGCAGCAGGTGCTCTCGACTTACGACGGGGACCTCAGGGACCCGCTCTGGTGGCCTCAGGATAGGCCAGTCCCTATGCGAGTTGCCAGGGGACCTCTCGGGATTCCTCTCAGTCGAAGCTGGGGCCTAAGATATTGTGTGGAGTGGGTGCCGGTACCTGAGGATTCCTCTCCAGTGCTTACGTGGATCTTGGGGTACTTCTGGAGTCTCCCCATTGGAGTCAGTCCTCGACTCGAGTGGGGGCATGCACGTGCGCTTTCCTCCTCTCGAGCTGTAGCAGCAGTGTCGCGCTTCCATTCGCGTGGATCAAGGGATCTGTGGCTTTCCCTCGAGGCTTTCCCACAAGGCTTTCCCACGAGGCTTTCCCACGAGGCTTTCCCACAGGGTCCCACATGCCACCGTGGTGTGAGTCGATCCTCGGCTTGAAAGTCGACGCAGTGCAGGGAAATCAGGTTTCCCTGGAATGGACGGAGACATCTGGGGGACTCTGGGAATGGTGGCAGGAACCTGGAGTTCCTCTCGTTTTCCTGTGGAGAGCGCCTCCTCTTGAGATGGGACGGGAACGCCGGAAATTCTTTCCAGAGCACGCAGGGAAAGGATCCCTCCTCTCGAGCTAGGAGGCGGAAACGGGGCTCCTCTGGATGTGGGCGGGACTCTCGTGCTTCCTCTCGAGTGTAGACGGGTATGTCGGGGAACTTCTTGAGTTGCAGCAAGGGTGTGAAGGACCCTTTGAAAGTTCCAGAGGTTAGGTGTGAATAGCCTCGAGACGCCTCAGGGGAAATGGGCCTCATCTCGCCTGGAGGGGAGAACCTCCTGGATTTTCTCGAGTTGCGGCAGGTGCTCTCGACTTACGATGGGGACCTCAGGGGCCCGCACTGGTTTCCTCAGGAAAGGCCAGTCCCATGCGAGTTGCTCAGGGGCCTCTCGGGATTCCTCTCCCATCGATGCCAGGGCCTAAGACCTTGTGTGGAGTCGGTGCCGGAACCTGAGGATTCCTCTCCAGTGCAGACATGGATATTGGCGTACTTCTGGAGTCTCCCCAGGGGAATCAGTCCTCGTCTCGAGTGGGGGCATGCACGTGCGCTTTCCTCCAGAGCTGTAGCAGCAGTGTCACGCTTCCCTTTGCGTGGATATAGGGATCAGAGGCTTTCCCTGGAGGCTTTCCCACGAGGCTTTCCCACAGGCTTTCCCACAGGGCTGTCCCACGTGCCACCGTGGAGTGAGTCGATCCTCGGCTTGACAGTCGAGGCAGTGCTGGGAAAACAGGTTTCCCTGGAATGGACTGAGGCATCTGGGGGACTCTGGGAATGGGGCCTGATCCTGGAGTTCTTCTCGCCTTTCCTGTGGAGAGCGCCTCCTCTTGAGATGCGACGGGAACGCTAGGAATTCTTTCTCGACCACACAGGGAAAGGATCCCTCCTCTCGAGGTAGCAGGCGGAAACGGGGCCACTCTGGATATGGACGGGACTCTCCGATTCCTCTAGAGTGGAGACGGGTATGTCGGGGAACTTCTTGATTTGCAGCAAGGGTGTGAAGGACCCTTTGGAAGTTCCAGAGTTTAAGTGTGATTACCCCCTAGTTGCCTCAGCGTAAATGGGCCTCATCTCGCCTGGAGGGGAGAACCTCCTGGATTTTCTGGAGTTGCGGCAGGTGCTCTCGACTTACGATGGGACCACAGGGACCCGCTCTGGTGCCTCAGGAAAGGCCAGTCCCCATATGCGTTGCTCTGGGGCCTCTCGGGATTCCTCTCCCGACGATGCCGGGGTCTAAGACCTTGTTTGGAGTCGGTGCCGGAACCTGAGGATTCCTCTCCACTTCTGACATGGATATGGGGTACTTCTGGAGTCCCCCCAGGGGTGTCACTACTCGTCTCGAGTGGGGCCATGCACGTGCCGCTTTCCTCCCGAGCTGTAGCAGCAGTGTCCCGCTTCCCTTCGCATGGATCAAGGGATCTGTGGCTTTCCCTTGAGGCTTTCCCACGAGGCTTTCCCACAGGGCTGTACCACGTGCCACTGTGGTGTGAGTCGATCCTCGACTTGAAAGTCGAGGCAGTGCAGGGAATACAGGTTTCCCTGGAATGGACTGAGACATCTGGGGGACTCTGGGAATGGTGGCACGACCCTGGAGTCCTCTCGCCTTTCCTCTGGAGAGCGCCACCTCTTGAGATTTGACGGGAATGCTGCGAATTCTTTCCCGACCACGCAGGGAAAGGATCAAACCTCTCGAGCTAAAAGGTGGAATCGGGGCTCCTCTGGATGTGGGCGGGACTCTCGTGCTTCCTCTCGGAGTGGAGACGGGTATTTCGGGGAAATTCTTGAGTTGCATCAAGGGTGTGAAGGACCCTTTGGAAAGTTCCAGAGTGTTAGGTTTGATTAGCCTCGAGACGCCTCTGCGGAAATGGGCCTCATGTCGCCTGGAGGGGAAAACCTCCTGGATTTTCTCGAGTTGCTGCAGGTGCTCTCGACGTACTACGGGGATCACAGGGACCCGCTCTGGTGGCCTCAGTTAAGGCCAGTCCACATGCGCGTTTCTCGGGGGCCTCTCGGGATTCCTCTCCCATCGATGCCGGGACCTAAGACCTTGTGTGGAGTCGGTGCCTGAACCTGAGGATTCCTCTCCAGTGCTGACATGGATCTTGGGCTACTTCTGGAGACTCCCCAGGGGAGTCAGTCCTCGTCTCATGTGGGGGCATGCACTTGCGCTTTCCTCCAGAGCTGTAGCAGCAGTGTCACGCTTCCCTTCGCGTGGATCAAGGGATCTGTGGCTTTCCCTCGAGGTTTTCCCACGAGGCTTTCCCAAGAGGCTTTCCCACAGCTTTCCCACGAGGCTTTCCCACCAGGGCTGACCCACGGTGTCACCGTTGTGTGAGTCGATCCTCGGCTTGAAAGTCGAGGCAGTGCAGGGAAAACAGGTTTCCCTTGAATGGACTGAGACATCTGGGGGACTCTGGGAATGGTGGCACGACCCTGGAGTTCCTCTCGCCTTTCCTGTGGAGAGCGTCTCCTCTGAGATGCGAGGGGAAAGCCCGGGAATTCTTTCCCGACCACGCAGTGAAAGGATCCCTCCTCTCGAGCCATGAGGCGGAAACGAGGCTCCTCTGGATGTGGCGGGACTCTCGTGCTTCTTCTCGAGTGGAAACGGGTATGTCGGGGAACTTCTTGAGTTGCAGCAAGGGTGTGAAGGACCCTTTGGAAGTTCCAGAGGGTAGGTGTGATTAGCATCAAGACGCCTCAGCAGAAAGTAGCCTCACCTCGCCTGGAGGGGAGAACCTCCTAGATTTCTCGAGTTGCTGCAGGTGCTCTCGACATACGACGGGTATCTCAGGGACCCACTCTGGTGGCCTCAGGAAAGTCCAGTCCATATGCGCGTTGCTCGGGGCCTCTCGGGATGCCTCTCCCATCGATGGCCGGGACCTAAGACCTTGTGTGGAGTCCGGTGGCCTGAACCTGAGGATTCCTCTCCAGTGCTGACATGGGTCTTGGGGTTACTTCTGGGAGTCTCCCCAGGGGAGTCAGTCCTCGTCTCGAGTGGGGGCATGCACGTGCGCTTGCCTCCAGAGCTGTAGCAGCAGTGTCACGCTTCCGTTCGCGTGAATCAAGGGATCTCTGGTTTTCCCCTCGAGGTTTTCCCACGAGGCTTTCCCCACGAGGCTTTCCCACGAGGCTTTGCCACAGGGCTGACCCATGTGTCACCGCTGTGTGAGTCGATCCTCGGCTTGAAAGTCGAGGCAGTTCAGGGAAAACAGATTTCCCTGGAATGGACTGAGACATCTGGGGGACTCTGGAAATGGTGGCAAGAACCCTGGAGTTCCTCTCGCCTTTCCTGTGGAGATCGCCTCCTCTTGAGATGCGCCGGGAACACTGGGAACTCTTTCCCGATCACTGAGGGAAAGGATCCCTCCTCTTGAGCTAGGAGGGGAATCGGGGCTCCTCTTTTGTGGGCGGGACTCTCGTGCTTCCTCTCGAGTGAAGCCGGGTATGTTGGGGATCTTCTTGAGTTGCAGCAAGGGTGTGAAGGATCCTTTGTAAGGTCCAGAGTTTAGGTGTGATTAGCTTTGAGACACCTCAGCGGAAATGGTCCTCATCTCGCCTGGAGGGGAGAACCTCCTGGATTTTCTCAAGTTGCGGCAGGTGCTCTCGACCTACGATGGGGCCCTCAGGGACCCGCTCTGGTGGCCTCAGGAAAGGCCAGTCCCCATGCAAGTTGCAAGGGAACTCTCGGGATTCCTCTCCCCGTCAGTGCCGGGGCCTAAGACCTTGTGTGGAGTCGGTGCCAGAACCTGAGGATTCCTCTCCAGGGCTGACATGGATCTTGGGGTACTTCTGGAGTCTCCCCAGGGGAGTCAGTCTTGGTCTCGAGTGTGGGCATGGAAGTGCGCTTTCCTCCCGAGCTGTAGCAGCAGTGTCACGATTCCCTTCTTTTGGATCAAGGGACATGTGGCTTTCCCTCGAGGCTTTCCCATGAGGCTTTCCCACGAGGCTTTTCCACAGGGTTGTCCCACGTGCCACCATGGTGTGAGTCGATCCTCGGCTTGAAAGTCGAGGCAGTGCAGGGAAAACAGGTTTCCCTGGAATAGACTGAGACATCTGGGGGACTCTGGGAATGGTGGGATGACCCTGGAGTTCCTGTCGCCTTTCCTGTTGAGAGCGCCTCCTCTTGAGTTGTGGACGGAAACGCCGGGAATTCTTTCCCGATGACGCAGGAAAAGGATCCCTCTTCTCGAGCTAGGAGGCGGAAACGGGGCTCCTCTGGATTGGGCGGGACTCTCGTCCTTCCTCTTGAGTGGAGACGGGTATGTCGGGGAACTTCTTGAGTTGTAGCAAGGGTGTGAAGGCCCCTTTGGAAGTTCCAGAGGTTAGGTGTGATTAGCCTGGGGACGCCTCAGAGGAAATGGGCCTCATCTCCCCTGGAGGGAAGAACCTCCTGCATTTTCTCGAGTTGGTGCAGGTGTTCTCTCATTACGACGGGGACCTCAGGGACCCGCTCTGGTGGCCTCAGGAAAGGCCAGTCCCCATGCGAGTTGCTCGGGGGCCTCTCGGGATTGCTCTCCCGTCGATGCCGGGGCCTAAGACCTTGTGTGGAGTCGGTGCCGGAATCTGAGGATTCCTCTCCAGTGCTGACATGGATCTTGTGGTACTTCTGGAGTCTCCCCAGGGAAGTCAGTCCTCGTAATGAGTGGGGCATGCAAGTGCACTTTCCTCCGAGCTGCAGCAGCAGTGTTGAGCTTCCCTTCGCGAGGATCAAGGGATCTGTGGCTTTCCCTCGAGGCTTTCCCACGAGGCTTTCCCAGGAGGCTTTCCCACAGGGCTCTCCCACGTGTCACGGTGGTGTGAGTCGATGCTCAGCTTGAAAGTCGAGGCAGTGAAGGGAAAACAGGTTTCCCTGGAATGGACGGAGACATCTGGGGGACTCTGGGAATGGTGGCACGACCCTGGAGTTCCTCTCGCCTTTCCTGTGGAGAGCGCCTCCTCTTGAGATGCAACGGAAACGCAGGGAATTCTTTCCTGACCACGCATTGAAGGGATCCCTGCTCTGAAGCTATGAGGCGGAAACGGGGCTCCTCTGGATGTGGGCGGGACTCTCGTTCTTCCTCTTGAGGGGAGAGGGTTATGTCGGGGAACTTCTTGAGTTGCAGCAAGTGTGTGAAGGACCCGTAGGAATTTCCAGAGGCCAGGTGTATTAGCCTCCAGACGCCTCAGCGGAAACGGGCCTCATCTGGCCTGGAGGGTAGAACCTCCAGGATTTTCTCAAGTTGTGACAGGTGCTCTCGATTGACGACGGGGAACTCAGGGACCCGCTCTGGTGGCATCAGGAAAGGCCAGTCCCCTTGCTAGTTGCTCGGGGTTCTCTCGGGATTCCTCTCCCTTCGATGCCGGGGCATAAGACCTTGTGTGGAGTCGGTGCTGGAACCTGAGGTTTCCTCTCCAGTGCAGACATGGATTTTAGTGAAATTCTGGAGTCTCCCAAGGGGAGTCAGTCCCCGTCTCGAGTGGGGGCATGTACGTGCGCTTTCCTCCCCAGCTGTAGCAGCAGTGTCACGCTTCCCTTCGCTGTGGATCAAGGATCTATGGCTTTCCCTGGAGGCTTTCACACGAGGCTTTCCCACGAGGCTTTCCCACATTGTTGTCCCACGTGCCACCGTGATGTGAGTCGATCCACGGCTTGAATGTCGAGGCAGTGCAGGGAAAACAGGTTTCCCTGGAATGCACTGAGACATCTTGGGGACTCTGGGAATGGTGGCAGGACCCTGGTGTTCCTCTCGCCTTTCCTGTGGAGAGCGCCTCCTCCTGAGATGCGACAGGGAACGCCGGGAATTCTTTGCCGACCACGAAAGGAAAGGATCCCTCCTCTCGAGCTAGGAGGCAGAAACGGGGCCCCTCTGTATGTGGGCGGGACTCTCGTGCTTCCTCTTGAGTGGAGACGGGTATGTCGGGGGAACTTCTTGAGTTGCAGCAAGGCTGTGAAGGACCCTTTGGAAGTTCCAGAGATTAGGTGTGATTAGCTTCCAGTCGCCTCAGCGGAAATGGGCCTCATCTCGCCTGGAGGGGACAACCTCCTGGATTTTCTCGAGTTGCGGCAGGTGCTCTCGACTTACGACGGGGACCACAGGGACACCATCTGGTGGCCTCAGGAAAGGCCAGTCCCCATGCGAGTTGCTCGGGAGCCTTTCGGGATTTCTCTCCCGTCGATGCCGGGGCCTAAGACCTTGTATGGAGCTGGTGCCGGAAGCTGAGGATTCCTCTCCAGTGCTGACATGGACCTTCGGGTACTTCTGGAGTCTCCGAGGAGAGTCAGTCCTCGTTCCGAGTGGGGGCATGCACGTGCGATTTCCTCCCGAGCTGTAGCAGCAGTGTCACGCTTCCTTTCGCGTGGATCAAGGGATCTGTGGCTTTCCCTCGAGGCTTTCCCACGAGGATTTTTCACGAGGCTTTCCCACGAGGCTTTCCCACAGGGTTGTCTCACGTGCCACCGTGGTGTGAGTCAATCCTCGGCTTGAAGGTCGAGGCTGTGCAGGGAAAACAGGTTTCCCTGGAATGGACTGAGACATCTGGGGGACTCTGGGAAAGTGGCACGACCCTGGAATTCCTCTCGCATTTCCTGTGGAGAGCGCTTCCTCTTGAGATGCGACGGGAACGCCGGGAATTCTTTCCCGACATGGCAGGGAAAGGATCCCTCCTCTGGAGCTAGGAGGCGGAAACGGGGCTCCTCGGGAAGTGGGCGGGACTCTCGTGCTTACTCTCGAGTGGAGACGGGTATGTCGGGGAACTTCTTGAGTTGCCAGCAAGGGTGTGAAAGACCCTTGGAAGTTCCAGAGGTTACGTGTGATTAGCCTCGAGACGCCTCTGCGGAAATGGGCCTCATCTCGCCTGGAGGGGGGAACCTCCTGGATTATCTCGAGTTGAGGCAGTTGCTCTCGACTTACAAGGGGGACCTCAGGGACCCGCTCTGATGGCCTCAGGAAAGGCCAGACCCCATGCGAGTTGCTCGTGGGCCTCTCGGGATTCCTCTCCCTTCAATGCCGGGGCCTAAGGTCTTGAGAGGAGTCGGTGCCGGAACCTGAGGATTCCTCTCCAGTGGTGACATGGATTTGGGGTACTTCTGGAGTCTCCCCAGGGGAGTCAGTCCTCGTCTCGAGTGGGGGCATGCACGTGCAATTTCCTCCCGAACTGTAGCAGCATTGTCACGCTTCCCTTCGCGGGGATCAAGGGATCTGTGGCTTTCCCTGGAGACTTTCCACGAGGCTTTCCCACGACGCTTTCCCACATGGTTGTACCACGTGCCACCGTGATGTGAGTCGATCCTCGGCTTGAATGTCGAGGCAGTGCAGGGAAAACAGGTTTCCCTGGAATGGACTGAGACATCTGGGGGACTCTGGGAAAGGTGGCACGACCCTGGAGTTCCTCTCGCCTTTCCTGTGGAGCGCGCCTCCTCTTGAGATGCGACGGGAACGCCGGGATTTCTTTCCCGATGACGCAGGGAAGGATTCCTCCTCTCGAGCTAGTAGGCAGAAACGGTGCTCCACTGCATGTGAGCGGGACTCTCGTGCTTCCTCTCGAGTGGAGACGGTATGTCGGGGAACATCTTGAGTTGCAGCCAGGGTGTGAAGCACCGTTTGGAAGTTCCAGAGATTAGGTGTGATTAGCCTGGAGACGCCTCAGCAGAAATGGGCCTCATCTCGCCTGGAGGGGAGAACCTCCTGGATTTTCTCGAGATAGGGCAGTTGCTCTCGACTTACGTCGGGGACCTCAAGGACCCGCTCTGGGGGCCTCAGAAAAGGCCAGTCCCCATGCGAGTTGCTCGGGGCCTCTCGGGATTCCTCTCCCGTCGATGCCGGGGCCTAAGACCTTGTGTGGAGTCTGGTTCCGGAATCTGAGGTTTCCTGTGCAGTTCTGACATGGATTTTTGGGTACTTCTGGCGTCTCCCCAGGGGAGTCAGTCCTCGTCTCGAGTGGGGGCATGCACCTGCGCTTTCCTCCTAGCTGTAGCAGCAGTGTCATGCTCCAGTCGCATGGATCAAGTATCAGTGGCTTTCCTCGAGGCTTTCCACGATGCTTTCCATCAAGCTTTCCCATGAGGATTTCCCACAGGGCTGTCCCACGTGCCACCGTGGTGTTAGTCGATCCTCGGCTTGAAAGTCGAGGCAGTGCAGGGAAAACAGGTCTCCCTGGAATGGATGAGACATCTGGGGGACTCTGGGATTGGTGGCACGACCATGGAGCTCCTCTCGCCTTTCCTCTGGAGAGCGCCACCTCTTGAGAGGCGTCGTTAACGCCGGGAAATCTTTCTCGACCACGCAAGGAAAGGATCCCTCCTCTCGAGCTAGGAGGCGGAAACGGGGCTCCTCTGGATGTGAGCGGGACTCTCGTGCTTCCTCTCAAGTGGAGACGGGTTATGTCGGGGAAACTTCTTGAGTTGCAGCAAGGGTGTGAAGGACCCTTTGTAAGTTCCAGAGGTTAGTGTGATTAGGCCTCGAGACGCCTCTGCGGAAATGGGCCTCATCTCGCCTGGAGGGAAAACCTCCTGGATTTTCTCGAGTTGCGGCAGGTGCTCTCGACTTACGACGGGGACCTCAGGGACCCGCTCTGGTGGCCTCAGGAAAGGCCAGTCCGCATGCGAGTTGCTCGGGGCCTCTCAGGATTCCTCTACCGTCGATGCCGGGGCCTAAGACCTTGTGTGGAGTCGGTGCCGGAACCTGAGGATTCTTCTCCAGTGCTGACATGGATCTTGGCTACTTCTGGAGTCTCCACAGGGGAGTCTTTCGTCGTCTCGAGTGGGGGCATGCATGTGCGCTTTCCTCCTGAGCTGAAGCAGCAGATTCACGCTTCCCTTTCCCGTGGATCAAGGGATCTGTGGCTATCCCTCGAGTCTTTCCCACGAGGCTTCCCACAGGTTTGTACCACGTGCCACCGTGGTGTGAGTCGTTCCTCGGCATGAAAGTCGAAGCAGTGCAGGGAAAACAGGTTTCCCTGGAATGGAGTGAGACATTGGGGGTCTCTGGGAATGGTGGCACGACCCTGGAGTTCCTCTCGCCTTTCCTGTGGAGAGCGCCTCCTCTTGAGTTGCGACGGGAACACCGAGAATTTTTTACCGAACACGCAAGGAAAGGGTCCCTTCTCTCGCGCTAGTAGGCGTAAAATGGGGCTCCTCTGGATGAGGGCGGGACACTCGTACTTCCTCTCGAGTGGAGACGGGTATGTCGGGAACTTCTTGAGGTGCAGCAAGGGTGTGGAGGACCCTTTGGAAGTTCCAGAGGTTAGGTGTGATTAACATCGAGACGCCTCAGCGGAAATGGGCCTCATCTCGCCTGGCGGGGAGAAACTCCTGGATTTTCTCGAGTTGCGGCAGGTGCTGTCGACTTACGACGGAGACCTCAGGACCTGCTCTGGTGGCCTTAGGAAAGGACAGTCCCCAAGCGAGTTGCATGGGGGCCTCTCGGGATTCCTCTCCCGTCGATGCCGGGGCCTAAGATCTTGTGTGGAGTCCGTGCCGGAACCTGAGGATTCCTCTCCAGTGCTGACATGGAAATTGGGGGGTACTTCTGGAATTTCCCCAGGGGAGTCATTCCTCGTCTCGAGTGGGGCTTGCACGTGCGCTTTCCTCCCGATCTTTACCAGCAGTTCAGGCTTCCCGTCGAGTGAATTCAGTGATCTGTGGCTTTCCCTCGAGGCTTTCCCATGAGGCTTTCCCACAGGCTTTCCCACAGGGCTGTCCCACGTGCCACGGTGTTCTGAGTCGATCCTCTCGGCTGAGAGTCGAGGTAGTGCAGGGAAAATAGGTTTCCCTGGAATGTACTGAGACATCTGGGGACTCTGGGGAATGGTGGCACGACCCTGGAGTTCCTCTCGCCTTTCCTGTGGAGAGCGCCTCCTCTTGAG
>NW_017190892.1:0-11053 GCF_001704415.2 Capra hircus
ATGGATCTTGGGGTACTTCTGGAGTCTCCCCAGGGGAGTCAGTCCTCGTCTCGAGTGGGGGATGCACGTGCGCTTTCCTCCCGAGATGTAGCAGCAGTGTCATGCTTCCCTTCGCGGATCAAGGGATCTGTGGCTTCCCCTCGAGGCCTTTCCCACCAGGCCTTTCGCCACCGAGGACTTTCCCCACAGGGGCTGTCCCACGTGTCCACCGTGGTTTTGAGTCGATCCTCCGGCTTTGAAAGGTCGAGGGCAGTGCAGGGAAAACAGGTTTCCCTGGGAATGGACTGAGAAGCATTGTGGGGGATTCCTGGGAATGGTGGCACGACCCTGGAGTTCCTCTTCGCCTTTCCTGTGGAGAGCGGCCTCCCTCTTTGAGATGCCGACGGGAACGCCGGGGAATTTCTTTTCCCTGGAGCATTTCCAGGGAAAGGATCCCTCCTCCTCAAGCTAGGAGGCGCAGAAACGGGGCTCCTCTGGATTGTGGCCGGGACTCTCGTGCTTCCTCTGAAGTGGAGACGGGTATGGTCGGGGAACTTCTTGAGTTTGCAGCAAGGGTGGTGAAGGACCCCTTTGGAAGTTTCCAGGAGGTTTAGGTGTGGAATAGCCTCGAGACGCCTCAGCGGGAAATGGGCCTCAATCTCGGCCTGGAGGGGAGAACCTCCTGGATTTTCCTCGAGGTGCGGAAGGTGCTTCTCGACTTACGAGCGGGGACCTCCAGGGACCCGCCTTTGGTGGGCCTTCAGGAAAGGGCCAGTCCGCATGCGAGTTGGCTTGGGGGCCTCTGCGGGAGTTCCTCTCCCGTCGATGCCGGGGCCTAAGAACCTTGTGTGGAGTAGGTGCCCGGAACCAGAGGATTCCTGTCCAGTGCTGACATTGATCTTGGGGTACTTCTGGGAGTCTCCCCAGGGAGTCAAGTCCTCGTCTCGAGTGGGGGGAATGCACGTGTGCGGCTTTCCTCCCGAGCTGTAGCAGCAGTGGTCGCGCTTTCCCTTCGCGTGGATCAAGGGATCTGTGTCTTTTCCCTTCAAAGGCTTTCCCACGAGGCCTTTCCCACAAGGGCTGTCCCACGTGCCACCCGTGGTTGAGTCGATCCTCGGCTTGAAAGTCCGAGGGCAGTGCAGGGAAAAAAAGTTTTTCCCTCTAATGGACTGAGACATCCAGCGGGCCCTCTGGGGAATGGTGGCACGGACCCCTGGAGTTCCTCTTCGCCTTTCCTGGTGGAGAGCGCTCCTCTTCAGAATGCAACGGGAACGCCGGGGAATATTTTCCCCGACCACGGTGGGAAAGGATCCCTCCTCTAGAGCTAGGAGGCGGAAAAACGGGGCTCCTCTGGATTGTGGCGGGACTCTGGTGCTTCCTCCTCGAGTGGAGACGGGTTATGTCGGGGAACTCTTTGAGTTGCAGCAAGGGTGTGAAGGACCCTTTGGAAATTCCAGATGTTAGATTGTGATTAGCCTCGAGACGCCTCAGCCGAAATGGGCCTCATCTCGCCTGGGAGGGGAGAACCTCCCTGGATTTTCTCGAGTTGCGGCAGGTGCCCTCGACTTACAACGGGGACCTCAGGGACCCGCTCTGGTGGCCTCAGGAAAGGCCAGTCCCCATGCGAGTTTGCTCGGGGGCCTCTCGGGATTCCTCTCCCGTCGATGGCCGGGGGCCTAATAGCTTGTGTGGAGTCGGTGCCGGAACCTGAGGATTCCTCTCCCAGTGCTAAACATGGATCTTTGGGGTACTTCTGGAGTCTCCCCAGGGGGAGGTCAGTCCTCGTCTCGAGTGGGGGCATGCACGTGCGCTTTCCTCCCGAGCTGTAGCAGCAGTGTCACGCTTCCCTACGCGTGGATCAAGGATCTGTGGGCTTTCCCTCGAGGCTTTCCCACGAGGCTTTCCAACGAGTCTTTCCCACAGGGCTGTCCAACCTGCCATCGCGGGTGTGAGTCGATCCTCGCTTGAAAGTGGAGGCAGTGCAGGGAAAACAGGTTTCCTTGGAAATGGACTGAGACATCTGGGGACTCTGGGAATGGGGCCTGATACTGGAGTTCCTCTCGCCTTTACTGTGGAGAGCGCCTCTTCTTGAGATGAGACGGGAACGCTAGGAATTCTTTCAGGACCACTCAGGGAAAAGGATCACTCCTCTCGTGCTAGCAGGCGGAAACGGGGGCCACTCTGGATACGGGCGGGACGCTCGGGGTTTCCTCTTGAGTGGAGACGGGTATGTCGGGGAACTTCTTGAGTTGCAGCAAGGGTGTGAAGGACCCCTTTGGAAGTTCCAGAGTTTAAGTCTGATTACCCCCTAGTTGTCTCAGCCGAAATGGGCCTCATCTCGCCTGGAGGGGAGAACCTCCTGGATTTTCTCGACTTGCGGCAGGTGCTCTCGACTTACGACGAGGGCCTCAGGGACCCGCTCTGGTGGCCTCAGGAAAGGCCAGTCCCCATGCGAGTTTTCTCCGGGCCTCTCGGGATTCCTCTCCCGTCGATGCTGGGCCTAAGACCTTGTGTGGACTCAGTGACGGAACCTGAGGATTCCTCTCCAGTGCCGACATGGATCTTGTGCTACTTCTGGAGTCTCCCCAGGGGAGTCAGTCCTTGTCTCGAGAGGGGGCATGCAAGTCCGATTTCCTCCCGAGCTGTCGCAGCAGTGTCATGCTTCCCTTTTCGTGGATCAAGGGATTTGTGGCTTTCCCTCTAGACTTTCCCATGACGCTTTCCCACGAGGCTTTCCACAGGGCTTTCCCACGTGCCACTGTGGTGTGAGTCGATCCTCCGCTTTAAAGTCGAGGGCAGTGAAGGGAAAACAGGTTTCCCTGGAATGGACTGAGACATCAGGGGGACTTTGGGTATGGTGGCACGACCCTGGGAGTTCCTCTCGCCTTTCCCTGTGGAGAGCGGCTCCTCTTGAGATGCGACGGGAACCCGGGAAATTCTTTCCCGACCACGCAGGGAAAGGATCTTTCCTTTCGAGCTAGGAGGCGGAAACGGGGCTCCTCTGGATGTGGGCGGGACTCTCGTGCTTCCTCTCGACTGGAGACGGGTATGTCGGGGAACTTCTTGAGTTGCAGCAAGGGTGTGAAGGACCCTTTGGAAGTTCCTTAGGTAACGTGTGATTAGCCTCGAGATACCTCAGCGGAAATGGGCCTCATGTCGCCTGGAGGGGAGAACCTCCTGGATTTTCTCGAGTTGCGGCAGGTGCTCTCGACTTACGATGGGGACCTCAGGGACCCGCTCTGGTGGCTTCAGGAAAGGCCAGTCCCCATGCGAGTTGCTCATGGGCCTCTCGGGATTCCTCTCCCGTAGATGCCGGGGCCTAAAGACCTTCTGTGGATTCGGTGCCTGCAACCTGCGGATTCCTCTCCCAGTGCTGACATGGATCTTTGGGTACTCCTGGAGTCTCCCCAGGACAGTCAGTCCTCTACTCGAGTGGGGGCATGCACATGCGCTTTCCTCCCGAGCTTTAGCAGCAGTGTCACCGCTTACCTTCGCGTGGATCAAGGGTTCTGTGGCTTTCCCTCGAGGCTTTCCCACGAGGCTTTCCCACAGGGCTGCCCCACGTGCCACTGTGGTGTGAGTCGATCCTCGGCTTGAAAGTCGAGGCAGTGCAGGGAATACAGGTTCCCTGGAATGGACTGAGACATCTGGGGGACTCTGGGAATGGTGGCAGGTACCTGGAGTTCATCTCGCTTTTCCTGTGAAGAGCGCCTCCTCTTGAGATGCGACGGGAACCCGGGAATTCTTTCCCGACCACGCAGGGAAACGATCCATCCCCTCGAGCTAGGAGGCGGAAACGGGGCTCCTCTGGATTTGGGCGGGACATTCGTGCTTCCTCTCGAGTGGAGTCGGCTATGTCGGGGAACTTCTTGAGTTGCAGCTAGGGTGTGAAGGACGCTTTGGAAGTTCCAGATATTAGATGTGATTAGCCTCGAGACGCCTCAGCGGAAATGGGCCTCATCTCGCCTGAAGGGAGTACCTCCTGGATTTTCTCGAGTTGCGGCAGGTGCTCTCGACTTACGACGGGGACCTCTGGGACCCGCTCTGGTGGCCTCAGGAAAGGCCAGTTCCCATGGGAGTTGCTCTTGGGCCTCTCGGGATTCCTCTCCCGAAGATGCCGGGGCCTAAGACCTTGTGTGGAGTCGGTGCCGGAACCTGAGGATTCCTCTCCAGTGCTGACATGGATCTTGGGTTACTTCTGGAGTCTCCCCAGAAGACTCAGTCCTCCTCCCGAGTGGGGACATGCACGTGCGCTTTCCTCTCGAGCTGTAGCAGCAGTGTCACAGTTTCCCTTCGCATGGATCAAGGGATCTGTGGCTTTCCCTCGAGGCTTTCCCATGAGGCTTCCACGAGGCTGTCCCACAGGCTGTCCCAGCCACCGTGATGTGAGTCGATCCTCGGCTTGAAAGTCGACGCAGTGCAGGGAAAACAGGTTTCCCTGGAATGGACTGAGACATCTGGGGGACTCTGGCAATGGTGACACGACCCTGGAGTTCCTCTCGCCTTTCCTGTGGAGAGTGCCTCCACTTGAGATGCGACGGAAACGCCGGGAATTCTTTCCCGACCACGCAGGGAAAGGATCCCTCCTCTCGAGCTAGGAGGTAGAAACGGGGCTCCTCTGGATGTGGGCTGGAGACGGGTATGTCGGGGAACTTCTTGAGTTGCAGCAAGGGTGTGAAGGACCCTTTGGAATTTCCAGAGGTTAGGTGTGATTAGACTCGAGACGCCTTAGCGGAAATTAGCCTCATCTCGCCTGGAGGGGAGAACCTCCTGGATTTTCTCGAGTTGCGGCAGGTGCGCTCGACTTACAACGGGGACCACAGACACCCGCTCCGGTGGCCTCGGAAAGGCCAGTCCCCATGCGAGTTGCTCGGGGGCCTCTCCGGATTCCTCTACCGTCGATTCCGGGGCCTAAGACCTTGTGAGTAGTCGGAGCCGGAGCCTGACGATTCCTCTCCTGTGCTGACATGGATCTTGGGGTACTTCTGGAGTCTCCCCAGGAGAGTCAGTCCTCGTCTCGAGTGCGAGCATGCACGTGCGCTTTCCTCCCGAGCTGTAGCAACAGTGTCACGCTTCCCTTCGCGTGCATCAAGGGATCTGTGGCTTTCCCTCGAGGCTTTCCCAGGAGGCTTTCCCACGAGGCTTTCCCACAGGGCTGTCCCACGTGCCACCGTGATGTGAGTCTATCCTCTGCTTGAAAGTCGAGGCAGTGCAGGGAAAACAGGTTTCCCTGGAATGGACCGAGACATCTGGGGGACTCTGGAATGGTGGCACGACCCTGGAGTTCCTCTCGCCTTTCCTCTGGAGAGCGCCTCCTCTTGAGATTCGACGGGAATGCGGGGAATTCTTTCCCCACCACGCAGGGAAAGGATCCCTCCTCTCGAGCTAGGAGGCGGAAACGGGCCTCCTCTGGATGTGGGCGGGACTCTCGTGCTTCCTCTCGAGTGGAGGCGAGTATGTCGGGGAACATATTCAGTTGCAGAAAGGGTGTGAAGGACATTTTGGAAGTTCCAGATGTTAGGTGCATTTAGCCTCTAGACGCCTCAGCGGAAATGCGCCTCATCTTGCCTGGAGGGGAGAACCTCCTGGATTTTCTCGAATTGCAACAGGTGCTCTCGACTTATCGACGGGGACCTCAGGGACCCGCTCTGGTGGCCGCAGGAAAGGCCAGTCCCCATGCCGAGTTGCTCGGTGGCCTCTCGGGATTCCTCTCCCGTCGATTCCGGGGCCTAAGAACTTGTGTGGGTCGGTCCTGGAACCTGAGGATTCCTCTCCAGTGCTGACATGGATCTTGGGGTACTTCGGAGTCTCCCCAGAGGGAGTCAGTCCTCATTCGAGTGGGGGCATTGAAGAGCGCTTTCCTCCCGAGCTGTAGCAGCAGTGTCATTCTTCCCGTCGAGTGGATCAAGGGATCAGTGGCTTTCCCTCGAGGCTTTCCCATGAGGCTTTCTCACGAGGCTTTCCCACAGGCTGTCCCACGTGCCACCGTGCTGTGAGTCGATCCTCGGCTTGAAAGTCGAGGCAGTGCAGGGAAAACAGGTTTCCCTGGAATGGACTGAGATATCTGGGGTACTCTGTGAATGGTGGCACGACCCTGGATTTCCTCTAACCTTTCCTGTTGAAAGCGCCTCCTCTTGAGTTGTGACGGGAAGACCGGGAATTCTTTCCGGACCACGCAGGGAAAGGATACCTCCTCTCTAGCTGTGAGGCGGAAACGGGGCTCCTCTGGATGTGGGCGGGACTCTCGTGCTTCCTCTCGAGTGGAGACGGGTATGTCGGGGAACTTCTTGAGTTGCAGCAAGGGTGTGAAGAACCCTTTGGAAGTTCCAGAGGTTTAGGTGTGATTAGCCACGAGACGCCTCAGCGGAAATGGGCCTCATCTCGCCTGGAGGGGAGAACCTCCTGGATTTTTTCGAGTTGGGACAGGTGATCTCGACTTACGACGGGGACCTGAGGGACCCGCTCTGGTGGCCTCAGGAAAGGCCATTCCCCATGCGAGTTTTTCGGGGGCCTCTCGGGATTCCTCTCCCGTCGATGCCGGGGCCTAAGACCTTGTGTGGAGTCGGTGCCGGAACCTGAGGATTCCTCTCCAGTGCTGACATGGATCTTGGCGTCCTTAAAGGCGAGATGAGGCCCATTTGCGCTGAGGCGTCTGGAGGCTAATCACACCTAACCTCTGGAACTTCCAAAGGTCCTTCACACACCTTGCTGCAACTCAAGAAGTTCTCCGACATACCCGCTCCACTCGAGAGTATCAAGATCTTCCCGCCCACTTTCAGAGGAGCACCGTTTCCACCTCATAGCTCGAGAGGAGGGATCCTTTACCTGCGTGGTCTGTAAAGCATTCCCGGCGTTCCAGTCGCATCTCAAGAGGAGGCCCTCTCCACAGGAAAGGCCGAGAGAAACTCCAGGGTCGTTCCACCATTCCCAGAGTCCCCCAGATATCTCTGTCAATTCCAGGGAAACCTGTTTTCCCTCCACTGCCTCGACTTTCAAGCCGAGGATCAACTCACACCACGGTGGCACGTGGGACAGCCCTGAGGAAAATCCTCGAGGGAAAGCCTCATTGGAAAGCCTCGAGGGAAAGCTGCAGATCCCTTGATACACGCTATCGGAAGTGTGACACTGCTTCCACAGATCGGGAGGAAATTGAACGTGCATGCCCCCACTCGAGACTAGGACTGACTAAACCGGGGAGACTCCAGAAGTACCCCATGATTCATTTCAGCACTGGAGAGGAATCCTCACGTTCCGGCACCGACTCCACACAAGGTCTTAGGCCCCGGCATCGACGGGAGAGGAAACCCAAGAGGCCCCCGAGAAACTCGCATGGGAACTGGCCTTTCCTGAGGCCACCAGATCGGGTCCCTGAAGTCCCCGTCGTAAGTCGACAGCACCTGCCGCAACTCGAGAAAATCCAGGAGGTTCTCCCCTCCAGGCGAGATGAGGCCCATTTCCGCTGTGGCGTCTCAAGGTTAATCACACATAACCTCTGGAAATTCCAAAGGGTCCTTCACACCCCCGCTGCAACTCAAGAAGTTCCCGGACATACCCGTCTTCACTCGAGAGGAAGCACGAGAGTCCCGCCCACATCCAGAGAAGCCCCGTTTCTGCCTCATAGCTCTAGAGGAGGGATCCTTTCCCTGCGTGTTCGGGAAAGAATTGCCGGCGTTCCCGTCTCATCTCAAGAGGAGGCGCTCTCCACAGGAAAGGCGAGAGGAACTCCAGGGTCATGCCACCATTCCCAGAGTCCCCCAAATGTCTCAGTCCATTCCAGGGAAACCTGTTTTCCCTGCACTGCCTCGACTTTCAAGCCAAGGATCAACTCACACCACGGAGCAACGTGGGACAGCCCTGTGGGAAACCCTCGAGGAAAGCCTCGATGGAACGCCACAGATCCCATGATCCACTCGAAGGAAAGCGTGACACTGCTGCTACAGCTCGGGAGGAAAGCGCACGTGCATGCCCCCACTCGAGACGAGGACTGACTCCCCTGGGGATACTCCAGAAGTACCTCAAGATCCTTGTAAGCACTGGAGAGGAATCCTCAGGTTCCGGCACGGACTCCCCACAAGGCTTAGGCCCGGCATCGACGGGAGAGGAATCCCGAGGGGCCCCTGAGCAACTTGCATGGGGACTGGCCTTTCCTGAGGCCACCAGAGCGGGGTCCCTGAGTTCCCCGGCGTAAGTCGAGAAGCACCTGGGGTAACTCGAGAAAATCAAAGAGGTTCTCCCCTCCAGGCGAGATGAGGCCCATTTCCACTGTGGCGTCTCAAGGTTAATCACACATAACCTCTGGAACTTCCAAAGGGTCCTTCACACCTTTGCTGCAACTCAAGAAGTTCCCTGACATACCCGTCTCCAATCCAGAGGAAGCACGAGAGTCCAACCCAGATCCAGAAGAGCCCCGTTTCCGCCTCATAGCTCGGGAGGAGGATCCTTCCCCGCGTAGTTGTGAAAGAATTCCCGGCTTTCCCGGCGCATCTCAAGTGGAGGCGCTCTCCACAGGTAAGGCGAGAGGAACTCCAGGGTTGTGCCACCATTTCGAGAGTCCCCCAGATATCTCCGTCCATTTCCAGAGAAAACTGTTTTCCCAGCACTGCCTCAACTTTCAAGCCGAGGGGTAGACTCACACTACAGTGGCACGTGGGCAGCCCTGTGGGAAAGCCTCGTGGGAAAGCCTCTTGGGAAAAGCCTCGAGGGAAAGCCACAGATCCCTTGATCCACGCTAAAGGGAAGCGTGACACTGCTGCTACAGCTCGGGAGGAAAGTGCACGTGCATGCCCCACTCGAGACGAGGACTGACTCACCTGGGGAGACTCCAGAAGTACCCCAAGATCCATGTCAGCACAGGAGAGGAATCCTCAGTTTCCGGCACCGACTCCACACAAGGTTTTGGGCTCCAGCATCTACGGGAGAGAAATTCCGAGAGACACCCGAGCAACATTCATGTGGACTGGCCTTTCCTGAGTCCACCAGAGCGGGTCCCTGAGGTCCCTGTCGTAAGACGAGAGCACCTGCCCCAATCGAGAACGTCCAGGAGGTTCTCCCTTCCAGGCAAGATGAGGCCCATTTCCAATGGAGGCGTCTGGAGGCTAATCACAACTAACCTCTGGAACTTCCAAAGTGTCCGTCACACCTTTTGCTGCTACTCAAAAAGTGCCTCGACATACCCGTCTCCACTCGAGAGGAAGAACGAGTTCCCGCCACATCCAGAGGAGCCCCGTTACCGCTCATAGCTGGAGAGGAGGGACACTTTCCCTGCGTGGTCGGGAAAGAATTCCCGACGTTCCGTCGCATCTCAAGAGGAGCCCTCTCCACAGTAAAGGCCAGAGGAACTCCAGGTTCGTGCCACCATTCCAGAGTCCCCAGATGTTCCCGTCCATTCCAGGGAAACCTGTTTTTCCAGCACTGCTCAACTTTCAAGCCAAGGGTCGACTCACACTACAGTGACACGTTGGACAGCCCCTGTGGGAAAGCCTTTGGGAAAGCTCGTGGAAATTCTCGAGGGAAAGACTCGAGGGAAAGCCACAGATCCCTTGATCCACGCTAAAGGAAGCATGAACTGCTGTTACAGCTCGGGAGCATAGCGCACGTGGATGCCCCCACTCGAGACGAGGACTGACTCCCTGGGGAGACTCCACAAGTACCCCAAGATCCACGTCAGCACTGGAGAGGAATCCTCAGGTTCCGGCTCCGACTCCACACAAGGTCTTAGGCCCCGGCATCGACGGGAGAGGAATCCCAGAGGCCCAGGGCAACTTTCATGGGGACTGGCCTTTCCTGAGGCCACCAGAACGGGTCCCTGAGGTCCCCGTCTTAGGTCCAGAGCACCTGACTCAACTCGAGTAAATCTAGGAGGTTCTCCCTCCAGGCGAGAAGGGCCCATTTCCGCTGCGGCATCTCGAGGCTAATAACACCTAACCTCTGGAACGTCAAAGGGTCTTCACACCCTTGCTGCAACTCAAGAATTTCCCCGACATACCCGTCTCCACTCGAGAGGAAGCACGAGAGTCCCGCCAAATCCAGAGGAGCCCGTTTCCGCCTCCTAGCTCGAGAGGAGGGATCTTTCCCTGCGTGGTCGGGAAAGAATTCCCGGCATTCCTGTCGCATCTCAAGAGGAGGCACTCTCCCAAGGACGCGAGAGGAACTGCATTATCGTGCCACATTCCAGAGTCCCCCAGATGTCTCAGTCCATTCCAGGGAAACCTGTTTTTCCTGCACTGCTCGACTTTCAAGCCGAGGATCGACTCACACCACGGTGGCACGTGGGACAGCCCTGTGGAAAGCCTCGTGGGAAAGCCCGAGGGAAAGCCACAGATCCTTGCTCTACGCGAAGGGAAGCGTGACACTGCTGCTACAGCTCGGGAGGAAATTGCACGTGCATTCCCCACTCGTAACGAGGACTGACTGCCCTGGGGAGACTCAAGAAGTATCCCAAGATCCATGTCAGCACTGGAGAGGACTCCTCAGCTTCTGGCACCGACTCTACACAAGGTCTTAGGCCCCGGCATCGACGGGAGAGTAATCCCGAGAGGCCCCTGAGCAACTCGCATGGGGACTGGCCTTTCCTGAGGCCACCAGAGCGGGTCCCTGAGGTCCCGCGTCGTAAGTCGAGAGCACTGCGAAACTAGAGAAAATCCAGGAGGTTCTCCCTTCCAGGAGAGATGAGGCCCCTTTCCGCTGAGACATCTCAAGGCTAATCACGCCTAACCACTGGAACTTCCAAAGGGTCTTCACACCTTGCTGCAACTCAAGAAGTTCCCGACATATCGTCTCCACTCGAGAGGAAGCACGAGGTCCGCCCACATCCAGAGGAGCCCGTTTCCGCCTCCTAGCTCGAGAGAAGGGATCCTTTCCTGCGTGTACGGGAAAGAATTTCCGGCGTTCCCGTCGCATCTCAAGAGGAGGCGCTCTCCACAGGAAAGGCGAGAGGAACTCCAGGGTCGTGCCACCATACCAAAGTCCCTGATGTCTCAGTCTTTCTCAGGGAAACCTGTTTTCCATGCTTTCCCTGCACTGCCACGGCATTCAAGCTGAGGATCGACTCAAACCACGGTGGCACGTGGACAGC